>NW_028301553.1:22380000-22680000 GCF_042242905.1 Orbicella faveolata
ATGGCCTGCCCAACAAAATCGCTATACTGAATGGCTGACCGATTATTGGAAAAATGGGCTGAAGGTGAGGTGTAAATAAAAGGAATCTTATACCCGTCTAAAATGGTATCGCGAATAAAGCGAGAAGCGCCTATATGCTCCAAAAAAGCTAATTTAAGCTTAAGATTGCCTTTAACTTTAACAATAGGCGTTTCGTCCTGATATTCAGCGCTAGAACAACTGTCACGTGAATCAGATGATTCAGCAAAGTTACCGGTAAGTTCAACTGGGTCAAAGTCTCCTAAACATTTGACTAAATCAATTAAATTATACTCATCTTGCCCTAGTCTCTGGAAAACGGCTTGATAATTATCGTCCGTTCGTAGTTTTACTGCTTGGGACGGCTGCAGCGGTTCCTCTAAAACGGCTTGGGCAGGAGGAAGAATTCGCCCAATGGCCTCTCTGTCCGCAGCTAAAGCACTTGTCTGCCGGTTGAGGCTGACGTCCATGAAAGGACTGTATGCGAAAAAAAGGCTGATTAGCAGAAAACGAACTGCCAGTGGACAGACCGGTAGATGGCGCTTCGCTGGTTTTAGGCTGGGTAGTTGTAGAGTAAGACCGGCTAGACCCATTTTTACGCTTCTTCTCCCGAATCTTGACGAGCGCTCTTCTCTCGGCTGATCGGAGTTTTTTCTCGTCCTCTGAATCGTCTGCGAGTTCGTCCGATTCGTATTCTTCAACGGCTTTCCAACCAGCAGGGCTCTTGTCCGCAAAACGAATTAACTTGTTGCGTTTAGTAATGAGAGCTTTCACTCTTTCGAGCTCTGAATTAGCTGCTGAAAGGTTTCCTTTTGAGATGGTCTTGATAGCCCCGTCTATTGCATCCAGCAGAGAACTGTTGAATTCGTATTGTACTTTGATTCCTTTGAAGTTAAAAAAACTGGAAGCCTTGGATTCCGTTTTTAGCTTCTTCAGTTGGAACTGAGCGGCTGCTTCTTTCTCGTCTAGATCACGTTTGAATGCAGCGAACTTCTGGTCAAACTTAACGTCCAAAAGCTGAGAAAACAACTCCAAAGTCTCTGCGTTGGACAACGTCGACCCTGATGATCCTGAAGCAGTCGCATGAACAGGATCTCCCTCATTGAAGGATTCAGCGATTGAAGCAGGAACACTCGCTCGTTCAGTATCCGACGGCATAACAGATAAAGCAAAGTTGAAAAAGATGCCTTCGAGTGGCTCTTGCATAACTTAAAAAATCTTAAATAGCCTAATAGCCTCTAGGGATTCATCATACCTGCAAGCACGCCTAATTTAAGTACTTCTACAGTTAACACGAATTATACATGACAAACATATTCCTATGTCATTAGCGAAACGTTACAAAATATATTTAAAAGCACTCCGCTGAACCTACAAACAGCAAAGGAAAGCAGCAATGGAACTCCCAGAGTGCATTTCGTTTCCACAGGGGGATAAAAAGAGCGCGACATAAGCGCACGGTTCGGTTATAAGCGCGACAAACTATGCGAAATCACCATCCAAAGGAATGCATGGATGCCAGCATAAAGCGATGACGTCACATAATGCGTCATCGCTTAAAAAATGTCGTAAAAACGCGACGCTAGTGAAAGGAAAGGCATGCTGTCATGTTGCAAATGCCTCTTTGAGTAGATTGGAGCTAACTGAAAATCTCCAAAATGTCCAAAAAAATGCGTTTTGGGCAAATAGCTCCGGATGTTAAGGTGGTCATATACCGTTCAGTATAAAATATTGACTGCGGACTGCCGACTGCGGACTCAATCTCGTTCCCAGAACCTTAGTTACCCTTGTCTAACGAAGGTCCTGGGGACGAGATTGTTGTGGACTACGGACTACGGACTGGGTATAAAACACGGACTGAGGTATAAAACGCGGACTAAGCATTACGGACTGGGTATAAAACACGGAATCAGGTATAAAACGCGGACTGCGGACTAAATGCGGCCTACCGACTGCGGACTGGGTATAAAACACGGACAATAACCAAACAGTGCCTTATTTACCCTTGATACTTAATCCACTTTTGCGAAAAAAATTACAATAACTTAGGTAGAAGACATGTGTTTAAAGTCGAACAAGGAGGATAAATGGACCTTGCGGTTTTCGAGTCATTTCCCTGCCTCAGTTTACGTGCAAAACAAAATAAGACCAAGGGAGTGAAGAGAGGTACAATATTAGGTACAATATGAGAAGTTACGGCCTATTCAGAATAATTTACATTAATATTGTTTGCAAGCTTAATAAACCGGCAGCCTGTAAAGGTTTCAAATATATTAAATGACCGGCAGTTCTGAGAAATTCCCAAGCGATCCGGCAGTTTATGGTCCTCTCAGCAATGGTAACGATAAGACAGTACTGAGATCGATAGAAGTATTATCGATCAAAGATCTTTGAAAATTCACATATAAGTAATATCCAAATACACGTTGGTTTTGAATTATGTGACTAAATGACTTAATTTTTGACATGGATTCATTTGTTAACGAATGACTGCATGTTTGGCAGGATGTAAACGATTAAGTATGGTTTGATAGATCATCTTTCTGTTTTCCTTTATTGAAAAGTTCTTTTAATGCCAGACACTTTTCAGCGCAAGCTTTCGTTTTAAAAATCCAGCTTTTGCCGATAGGAAACAAGATAATGTGGTTACAGTCTTGGTCCTCAGTAATTTACACCCAGTGTGCCTCTTTTTCTTCATACCTTAGTTTTATAAGTGAGTCCGTGTTTTATGCCCAGTCCGTAATGCTTAGTCCCCATCTTTTACCTCAGTAGTTGTTTTATACCCAGTCCGTAGTCCGCAGTCCGCAGTCCGCAGTCCGCAGTCCGCGGTCCGCGGTCCGCGGTCCGCAGTCCGCAGTCCGCAGTCCGCAGTCCGCAGCCCGCAGTCCGCAGTCCGCAGTCTTCACTATATACTGACCGGTCATATACCCAAATCAAAGTGGCTATGAGTCACCTACCTTGGAAAATAGATTGTCTGTAAACCGGGGAATTTTTTATGCCACTGGACGAGCTTTTAAGTCGCCTTTGCCGCGTGCTAAATGTGCCACCTTTGCACGCTCTTGACGATCTTCAACGCATGTCAAAGATCATCTTTGAATACACCTTTGCCGCATACGTCAAAGGCAGTAAAGGCTGGTTTTAGTCACCTGTGAACGCCTTTGGTTTGCGCGTTAACGGTGATCCTATGATACACCTTTGCTTGCTGTCAAAGGAGATCAAAAGTGCATTCCAATTTGTCTGCGATTCAAGTCAAAGGTTTGCTAAAGACATGGTCAACTGAAGATGCCTGTTACGCAGACCAAAGGTTTGTCAAAGTTGCTCTGCGCGTTCCGTGCTCGCGTGTCTCGCCAGAATTTCTCTCTTTCACTACTTGTTCGCGCTTCGCGACCGTTAATCGCGTTTTGTGCGATTCACATCTTAAACGCCTTTTCTGCTTGCTAACTATAGGAGGGCGGAGTTGATAAGATTGCATGTAAACGCAGGCTAGTTTTTGACCACGGCTACAGGTGGGATTTCCCACCTATGGAATAAAGTGACATGGCCTTATGTCCATGTTCATTTCAATTGTCACGCATTCTTATCCAGATATCTCTTTGGTACTTTGACAAACAACTACTACATAACTCATACTCAAAGCAGACAAATCAAAGACAGAATTATATACATGATTACAAGCCGATAGTCAGGAGCTCCTGACAAAATTTCATTCACCTTTTGCGTTCACGAGTTTTGGTTATAGAGCACTTAGGTTTTTAACTGTTTATCTCAGCTTCTGCGCATGGGAAAATAATGAATCCGTTAACTTTCGCCGATGTGATTTTTCTTTTCTTCTTTTTTTCTATTTTCGGGGAAATTTCTGTTGGGGGAAATAGCGAGTAGTCTTGAGCGGGCAAGATAGCTCCATCTTGCCCGCTTGGGTGACCAATCACAGAGTAGGATTTGGTTCATCTTACCCGCTCACGGAGCTAGCCATATAATGATAAAATTTCCTGCATCAGTGGTTTTTCACGATGATCATTAAAGCGCATGCTCCATAGCTAAAACTATAAGTAACGAGAAGTACACAACAATCAATGGCGGAAATTTCACCATACAGAATCTATTCTTTGCTTATTGCCCTTTCCTCTTACACGCGTTATGCAGGTAAGAACCTTTCTCTTAACCATGGTAATCCATTGCGGGTTGTTAGACGGTCTCAAGTTCCACCGATGGAAAAGTTTCAAAGTTTATAAAGGTTCTGCCTCGCATCAGTTGTTATAAAAATTTGCTGAATCCGCCTGTTTAGCGCCTGCTTATGTATTTCGCACATGTAATTCATACTTCCTTTTCTTTTTGCTCAATTTTATATCGATCTTCACCCAAGAAACACAGCTAGTAATTGAACTTTAATCAGACACCGTTGCGTTCTATCTTGGATATAATTTATTATACTAGTAGTAATCAGAGATTATGAGAGTGCGTTCGACGCTCTCACTTTAATATATATATGCCGTAAATAAATGATTTCACTAGCTGACTTTCAACCTTTGTCTGTTGCTAAAATCAACAGTTTTCAGCAGCAACCGAGGTTTTACAGTCAGATATGCATAGTGTCAAAGTCCATGCTAATGAAGAGGTCACGATTTGTTGATACGCTGCGTGACGCTGCTAGTTTCCGTAGACTCGCAAGTTTCATAGAATATTTAAATTACGTAGATTATTCTAAGCTAGCATTTGCAATCGCGTGGTCGTTTCGCGTGGTCATTTATCATTAACAAACTCCTTGCGACTAATTCGAGTATTTCCCCTGATGAATAAAGTAGTCTTATGGATCTTGCCTTAAGAGTACTTTTCCACCGATTCCAAACAATAAAATTTCGACCGGATAACGACTGAGCTATCTGTCGCGACTGGACCAAGCTGAAGTTGTCTGCCAATTCACTGCCAATTCGCCATCTGCCAATTCGACCGGCTGAAACTGTCTGCCAATTCGATTTAAAATTCAGTAGTGGAAATTAGAACATAAAATCATTTAAATATCTTTACCAATTGCTCAAAAACAATTTCTAGCTGCATTGAAAGCTATTAATTTGCGCCAAACGCGCACGTAAATTTGTAAAAAGATGCTGTAAATATCCTTTGTTCAGAAGTGAATAACTCGTCGCGTGACTTTTCAATTGACACCAACGTGGTATCGTTTGAAAGCTTACCGTCTTATTAGTCCATCTCAACGGCTTCTACACCCATCTCAACGCAATTACTATCGAAAAATTGCACCCGAACATCGTGCTTTCATAACATACACACTTGTACTGGCTTTTCCGCAAGTGAATAACTCGTCACGTGACTTTTCAATTGACAACAACTTGGTATCATTTTAAAGCTTACAGTATTGTAAGTCCATCTCAACGGCTTCTACACCCATCTCCACGCAATTGCTATCGAAAAATTGCACCCGAACATCGTGCTTTAATAACACATACACTTGTAGTGGCTTTTCCGGAAGTGAATAACTCGTCGCGTGACTTTTCAATTGACAGCAACTTGGTATCATTTTAAAGGTTACCGTCTTGTAAGTCTATCTCAACGGCTTCTACACCCATCTCAACGCAATTACTATCGAAAAATTGCACCCGAACATCGTGCTTTAATAACACACACACTTGTACTGGCTTTTCCGGAAGTGAATAACTCGGCACGTGACTTTTCAATTGACAACAACTTGGTATCATTTTAAAGCTTACAGTATTGTAAGTCCATCTCAACGGCTTCTACACCCATCTCCACGCAATTACTATCGAAAAATTGCACCCGAACATCGTGCTTTAATAACACATACACTTGTAGTGGCTTTTCCGGAAGTGAATAACTCGGCACGTGACTTTTCAATTGACAACAACTTGATATCATTTTAAAGCTTACCGTGTTGTAACTCCATCTCAACGGCTTCTACACCCATCTCAACGCAATTACTATCGAAAAATTGCACCCGAACATCGTGCTTTAATAACACATACACTTGTACTGGCTTTTCCGGAAGTGAATAACTCGTCGCGTGACTTTTCGATTGACAACAACTTGGTATCATTTTAAAGCTTACCGTCTTGTAAGTCCATCTCAATGGCTTCTACACCCATCTCAACGCAATTACTATCGAAAAATTGCACCCGAACATCGTGCTTTAATAACACGCACACCTGTACTGGCTTTTCCGGAAGTGAATAACTCGTCACGTGACTTTTCAATTGACAACAACTTGGTATCATTTTAAAGCTTACCGTGTTGTAAGTCCATCTCAACGGCTTCTACACCCATCTCAACGCAATTACTATCGAAAAATTGCACCCGAACATCGTGCTTTAATAACACATACACTTGTGCTGGCTTTTCCGGAAGTGAATAACTCGGCACGTGACTTTTCAATTGACAACAACGTGGTATCATTTTAAAGCTTACAGTATTGTACGTCCATCTCAACGGCTTCTACACCCATCTCAACGCAATTACTATCGAAAAATTGCACCCGAACATCGTGCTTTAATAACACACACACTTGTAGTGGCTTTTCCGGAAGTGAATAACTCGTCACGTGACTTTTCAATTGACAACAACTTGGTATCATTTTAAAGCTTACCGTGTTGTAAGTCCATCTCAACGGCTTCTACACCCATATCAACGCAATTACTATCGAAAAATTGCACCCGAACATCGTGCTTTAATAACACACACACTTGTACTGGCTTTTCCGGAAGTGAATAACTCGGCACGTGACTTTTCAATTGACAACAACTTGGTATCATTTTAAAGCTTACCGTGTTGTAACTCCATCTCAACGGCTTCTACACCCATCTCCACGCAATTGCTATCGAAAAATTGCACCCGAACATCGTGCTTTAATAACACATACACTTGTACTGGCTTTTCCGGAAGTGAATAACTCGTCGCGTGACTTTTCAATTGACAGCAACTTGGTATCATTTTAAAGCTTACCGTCTTGTAAGTCCATCTCAACGGCTTCTACACCCATCTCAACGCAATTACTATCGAAAAATTGCACCCGAACATCGTGCCTTAATAACACACACACTTGTAGTGGCTTTTCTGGAAGTGAATAACTCGGCACGTGACTTTTCAATTGACAACAACTTGATATCATTTTAAAGCTTACCGTGTTGTAACTCCATCTCAATGGCTTCTACACCCATCTCAACGCAATTACTATCGAAAAATTGCACCCGAACATCGTGCTTTAATAACACATACACTTGTGCTGGCTTTTCCGGAAGTGAATAACTCGGCACGTGACTTTTCAATTGACAACAACTTGGTATCATTTTAAAGCTTACCGTCTTGTAAGTTCATCTCAACGGCTTCTACACCCATCTCAACGCAATTACTATCGAAAAATTGCACCCGAACATCGTGCTTTAATAACACACACACTTGTAGTGGCTTTTCCGGAAGTGAATAACTCGGCACGTGACTTTTCAATTGACAACAACTTGGTATCATTTTAAAGCTTACCGTGTTGTAACTCCATCTCAACGGCTTCTACACCCATCTCCACGCAATTGCTATCGAAAAATTGCACCCGAACATCGTGCTTTAATAACACATACACTTGTAGTGGCTTTTCCGGAAGTGAATAACTCGTCGCGTGACTTTTCAATTGACAACAACTTGGTATCATTTTAAAGCTTACCGTCTTGTAAGTCCATCTCAACGGCTTCTACACCCATCTCAACGCAATTACTATCGAAAAATTGCACCCGAACATCGTGCTTTAATAACACACACACTTGTACTGGCTTTTCCGGAAGTGAATAACTCGGCACGTGACTTTTCAATTGACAACAACTTGATATCATTTTAAAGCTTACCGTGTGGTAACTCCATCTCAACGGCTTCTACACCCATCTCAACGCAATTACTATCGAAAAATTGCACCCGAACATCGTGCTTTAATAACACATACACTTGTACTGGCTTTTCCGGAAGTGAATAACTCGTCGCGTGACTTTTCAATTGACAACAACTTGGTATCATTTTAAAGCTTACCGTCTTGTAAGTCCATCTCAACGGCTTCTACACCCATCTCAACGCAATTACTATCGAAAAATTGCACCCGAACATCGTGCTTTAATAACACACACACTTGTAGTGGCTTTTCCGGAAGTGAATAACTCGGCACGTGACTTTTCAATTGACAACAACTTGGTATCATTTTAAAGTTTACCGTGTTGTAACTCCATCTCAACGGCTTCTACACCCATCTCCACGCAATTGCTATCGAAAAATTGCACCCGAACATCGTGCTTTAATAACACATACACTTGTACTGGCTTTTCCGGAAGTGAATAACTCGTCGCGTGACGTTTCAATTGACAGCAACTTGGTATCATTTTAAAGCTTACCGTCTTGTAAGTCCATCTCAACGGCTTCTACACCCATCTCAACGCAATTACTATCGAAAAATTGCACCCGAACATCGTGCCTTAATAACACACACACTTGTACTGGCTTTTCCGGAAGTGAATAACTCGGCACGTGACTTTTCAATTGACAACAACTTGATATCACTTTAAAGCTTACCGTGTTGTAACTCCATCTCAATGGCTTCTACACCCATCTCAACGCAATTACTATCGAAAAATTGCACCCGAACATCGTGCTTTAATAACACACACACTTGTAGTGGCTTTTCCGGAAGTGAATAACTCGTCACGTGACTTTTCAATTGACAACAACTTGGTATCATTTTAAAGCTTACCGTGTTGTAAGTCCATCTCAACGGCTTCTACACCCATCTCAACGCAATTACTATCGAAAAATTGCACCCGAACATCGTGCTTTAATAACACACACACTTGTACTGGCTTTTCCGGAAGTGAATAACTCGGCACGTGACTTTTCAATTGACAACAACTTGGTATCATTTTAAAGCTTACCGTGTTGTAACTCCATCTCAACGGCTTCTACACCCATCTCCACGCAATTGCTATCGAAAAATTGCACCCGAACATCGTGCTTTAATAACACATACACTTGTAGTGGCTTTTCCGGAAGTGAATAACTCGTCGCGTGACTTTTCAATTGACAGCAACTTGGTATCATTTTAAAGGTTACCGTCTTGTAAGTCCGTCTCAACGGCTTCTACACCCATCTCAACGCAATTACTATCGAAAAATTGCACCCGAACATCGTGCCTTAATAACACACACACTTGTACTGGCTTTTCCGGAAGTGAATAACTCGGCACGTGACTTTTCAATTGACAACAACTTGATATCATTTTAAAGCTTACCGTGTTGTAACTCCATCTCAACGGCTTCTACACCCATCTCAACGCAATTACTATCGAAAAATTGCACCCGAACATCGTGCTTTAATAACACATACACTTGTACTGGCTTTTCCGGAAGTGAATAACTCGTCGCGTGACGTTTCAATTGACAACAACTTCGTATCATTTTAAAGCTTACCGTCTTGTAAGTCCATCTCAACGGCTTCTACACCCATCTCAACGCAATTACTATCAAAAAATTGCACCCGAACATCGTGCTTTAATAACACACACACTTGTACTGGCTTTTCCGGAAGTGAATAACTCGGCACGTGACTTTTCAATTGACAACAACTTGGTATCATTTTAAAGCTTACCGTCTTGTAACTCCATCTCAACAGCTTTTACACCCATCTCAACGCAATTACTATCGAAAAATTGCACCCGAACATCGTGTTTTAATAACACACACACTTGTAATGGCTTTTCCGGAAGTGAATAACTCGTCACGTGACGTTTCAATTGACAGCAACTTGGTATCATTTTAAAGCTTACCGTCTTGTAAGTCCATCTCAACGGCTTCTACACCAATCTCAACGCAATTACTATCGAAAAATTGCACCCGAACATCGTGCTTTAATAACACATACACTTGTGCTGGCTTTTCCGGAAGTGAATAACTCGTCACGTGACTTTTCAATTGACAACAACTTGGTATCATTTTAAAGCTTACCGTCTTGTAAGTTCATCTCAACGGCTTCTACACCCATCTCAACGCAATTACTATCGAAAAATTGCACCCGAACATCGTGCTTTAATAACACACACACTTGTAGTGGCTTTTCCGGAAGTGAATAACTCGGCACGTGACTTTTCAATTGACAACAACTTGGTATCATTTTAAAGCTTACCGTGTTGTAACTCCATCTCAACGGCTTCTACACCCATCTCCACGCAATTGCTATCGAAAAATTGCACCCGAACATCGTGCTTTAATAACACATACACTTGTACTGGCTTTTCCGGAAGTGAATAACTCGTCGCGTGACTTTTCAATTGACAGCAACTTGGTATCATTTTAAAGGTTACCGTCTTGTAAGTCCATCTCAACGGCTTCTACACCCATCTCAACGCAATTACTATCGAAAAATTGCACCCGAACATCGTGCCTTAATAACACACACACTTGTACTGGCTTTTCCGGAAGTGAATAACTCGGCACGTGACTTTTCAATTGACAACAACTTGATATCATTTTAAAGCTTACCGTGTTGTAACTCCATCTCAACGGCTTCTACACCCATCTCAACGCAATTACTATCGAAAAATTGCACCCGAACATCGTGCTTTAATAACACATACACTTGTACTGGCTTTTCCGGAAGTGAATAACTCGTCGCGTGACGTTTCAATTGACAACAACTTGGTATCATTTTAAAGCTTACCGTCTTGTAAGTCCATCTCAACGGCTTCTACACCCATCTCAACGCAATTACTATCGAAAAATTGCACCCGAACATCGTGCTTTAATAACACACACACTTGTACTGGCTTTTCCGGAAGTGAATAACTCGGCACGTGACTTTTCAATTGACAACAACTTGGTATCATTTTAAAGCTTACCGTCTTGTAACTCCATCTCAACAGCTTTTACACCCATCTCAACGCAATTACTATCGAAAAATTGCACCCGAACATCGTGTTTTAATAACACACACACTTGTAGTGGCTTTTCCGGAAGTGAATAACTCGTCACGTGACGTTTCAATTGACAGCAACTTGGTATCATTTTAAAGCTTACCGTCTTGTAAGTCCATCTCAACGGCTTCTACACCAATCTCAACGCAATTACTATCGAAAAATTGCACCCGAACATCGTGCTTTAATAACACATACACTTGTGCTGGCTTTTCCGGAAGTGAATAACTCGTCACGTGACTTTTCAATTGACAACAACTTGGTATCATTTTAAAGCTTACCGTCTTGTAAGTTCATCTCAACGGCTTCTACACCCATCTCAACGCAATTACTATCAAAAAATTGCACCCGAACATCGTGCTTTAATAACACACACACTTGTAGTGGCTTTTCCGGAAGTGAATAACTCGGCACGTGACTTTTCAATTGACAACAACTTGGTATCATTTTAAAGCTTACCGTGTTGTAACTCCATCTCAACGGCTTCTACACCCATCTCCACGCAATTGCTATCGAAAAATTGCACCCGAACATCGTGCTTTAATAACACATACACTTGTACTGGCTTTTCCGGAAGTGAATAACTCGTCGCGTGTCTTTTCAATTGACAGCAACTTGGTATCATTTTAAAGGTTACCGTCTTGTAAGTCCATCTCAACGGCTTCTACACCCATCTCAACGCAATTACTATCGAAAAATTGCACCCGAACATCGTGCCTTAATAACACACACACTTGTACTGGCTTTTCCGGAAGTGAATAACTCGGCACGTGACTTTTCAATTGACAACAACTTGATATCATTTTAAAGCTTACCGTGTTGTAACTCCATCTCAACGGCTTCTACACCCATCTCAACGCAATTACTATCGAAAAATTGCACCCGAACATCGTGCTTTAATAACACATACACTTGTACTGGCTTTTCCGGAAGTGAATAACTCGTCGCGTGACTTTTCAATTGACAACAACTTGGTATCATTTTAAAGCTTACCGTCTTGTAAGTCCATCTCAACGGCTTCTACACCCATCTCAACGCAATTACTATCGAAAAATTGCACCCGAACATCGTGCTTTAATAACACATACACTTGTAGTGGCTTTTCCGGAAGTGAATAACTCGGCACGTGACTTTTCAATTGACAACAACTTGGTATCATTTTAAAGTTTACCGTGTTGTAACTCCATCTCAACGGCTTCTACACCCATCTCCACGCAATTGCTATCGAAAAATTGCACCCGAACATCGTGCTTTAATAACACATACACTTGTACTGGCTTTTCCGGAAGTGAATAACTCGTCGCGTGACTTTTCAATTGACAGCAACTTGGTATCATTTTAAAGCTTACCGTCTTGTAAGTCCATCTCAACGGCTTCTACACCCATCTCAACGCAATTACTATCGAAAAATTGCACCCGAACATCGTGCCTTAATAACACACACACTTGTACTGGCTTTTCCGGAAGTGAATAACTCGGCACGTGACTTTTCAATTGACAACAACTTGATATCATTTTAAAGCTTACCGTGTGGTAACTCCATCTCAACGGCTTCTACACCCATCTCAACGCAATTACTATCGAAAAATTGCACCCGAACATCGTGCTTTAATAACACATACACTTGTACTGGCTTTTCCGGAAGTAAATAACTCGTCGCGTGACTTTTCAATTGACAACAACTTGGTATCATTTTAAAGCTTACCGTCTTGTAAGTCCATCTCAACGGCTTCTACACCCATCTCAACGCAATTACTATCGAAAAATTGCACCCGAACATCGTGCCTTAATAACACACACACTTGTACTGGGTTTTCCGGAAGTGAATAACTCGGCACGTGACTTTTCAATTGACAACAACTTGGTATCATTTTAAAGCTTAGCGTCTTGTTAGTCCATCTCAACAGCTTCTACACCCATCTCAACGCAATTACTATCGAAAAATTGCACCCGAACATCGTGTTTTAATAACACACACACTTGTAGTGGCTTTTCCGGAAGTGAATAACTCGTCACGTGACGTTTCAATTGACAGCAACTTGGTATCATTTTAAAGCTTACCGTGTTGTAACTCCATCTCAACAGCTTTTACACCCATCTCAACGCAATTACTATCGAAAAATTGCACCCGAACATCGTGTTTTAATAACACACACACTTGTAGTGGCTTTTCCGGAAGTGAATAACTCGTCGCGTGACGTTTCAATTGACAGCAACTTGGTATCATTTTAAAGCTTACCGTATTGTAAGTCCATCTCAACGGCTTCTACACCCATCTCGACCCAATTAATTTTTGAAAGAAAAGCACATGATCTTTCCAGGGATATTTAAGATTTCCATCGCATGGCTTGTTGAGTTTCAAGACAAAATGGCAACCGTACTAATTAGCGGTATCCACGTTGCTGTTTGTAATCAGTATTAGTGGAAATAGCGTGAGACGTTGATTACGAAACTTGGGAAAAGAACATTATCATCAATGACCATCAACCGTGAGCTTTCAGCTGACAGGAACGAACGATTGATGCCACCGCCGCCCTAAATCAGTTGTTTACCTTGCCATTTGACCGACGATTGTTATCATACAGGCATTCCCATTGCCAACATCGCTATCGATGAAAACTAAAAATTCAACACTTATGATAGCGTTAAATAAGTTTATCTTCTTTTGCTTTCAAGTTTATTCTGTTTCCACAGGGGAAAGCGCGGTTCTCATTTTTTTTCCTTTTTTTTTTAATTATACCTTTGGTTATCTAATTAAATTGAACGTCAACGTTTATTCTTATTTCTATCGGGAACAACATACAAGTGTCCTCTTTAATTGTTCTGTTAAAACACAAATACTTTCACCAATCAAAATAAATAAAATCAGAAATCTACCGAACTGTTTGTCTTTCCGTTGTGGGATGCAATGTTAAAGAGCAATCGAAGCAAGCAAGCACACGAATGACAAGAATGTAAAGAATAAGGACTGTCCACTTGATTGCCGGATTCGGATAACACTCAGGTCCAGAACGATGCCACGAAAGGTACGTATAACTCTTGTTCTAATTCTATAACTAGCTTTTCTAATGGGGCACCACCTTCTTTGCAATTCATTCACAACAGAAATCCAGGGCTCACCACGCTCTTGATTACCAGCGGTTGGCTCAGTTGACAGCAGAGACTGGGCTTCCAAATGAAACCCGCATGGCTGCAGGACTGAAGGAAGGGTCATACTGGCAAAAAATCGCCACCGAATATGTCAATGGTCCTCCAGAGCAGGGCATGATAAAAGCAATTTATAACCTCTGGCGATCCACCTTTTTTGTTAAGTTGGTGACCGAAATGTTACAAGTAAAGGTAAGATACGAAAACATTAATAAGAATCACGAGGTTTTGTCGTGACCTCCTTGAACTCTCAATAATGATCTTTAAATTGATACGATTGTAATTAGTGACAAGACCGACTACGGGGAGGGGTGTAGGAGGAATGTTGGAAAAAATGAACAAAAAAAATAAGCGGCAAAGAAAACCTTCAAAGTGATGCAAATGTGCTAGATCAGCCAAATGTAAGTCCGTAAAACAAAACTTAAAATAGAAATGTGATGAAAAATCTGAAATATATTCACCTATTTGCATGTACCTTTTCAGGGTAGTAACAAATATCCCAAAGATGCAGAAAGTCGGACCGGGGACAAAGTTAAAAAGTGCAAGGATCCGGTCAGTTTATTTCTTAATATTGTTCCATGCTACGCTTTGTTTGCGAATACATTTTAATAATTTTTCAGTTCTGTTGAATTGTTACTATTGAGGTTTGGAGTTTTCCGTGTTGCTTTTTTCCCATGTTTTTAGAAGGCCCAGACGAATCATGCAGGACCTGTCCAAAGCCAAAAAATTTGGTCACCTAAAATCATATCCCCAAGGTATGTTTTTAAAAGAAAGAAGAAGGTAATATATCTTGTATGCTATAAAAATGCAACGGCACGAGAGGAATAATAGTCTGTTTGTCTCTTAGGAATAGATATCCTCCTTCCATCAAATCACTAACCGTTATCGTTGCTTCTTAGGTCAAAGGGCTTTCTTCAAATTGTGAGCTGCAACCTCGCTTTTCCCGGCCATCGACGCTAGCGGTAAGCGCATTTCATATCTTTTTTGTTTAGTACCTGTGAATGAATCAAAATTTTACTCGGAATACTATACCTATCCGGAGTAGTCGCAACTTGTCTAAAGCGACGCATGCATCAAAATTATGAACTTTTAGACACAGGAAATGCTTCATTGTTTCCACCGAAGGTCAATATTTGGGAGATCTTGGCACAACTGTACAAGTTTTATAGCTTATTCCTGGCATTCCAAAATGTTTTTGCTCTTTCAAACACATTTCTAAAGACATATCAATCACGGTAGAAATTTGAAAATCGTTCATGCTCAACGTCATATTTATCATCTTTTTTAAAAATTGTCATCATTATTTTTAGGACGAGGCTCTATTCTGCGTTTGCCGTAAGCCAGAAGACAACAGGTAGAAGGTTATGTGTGCCGAGGGACCAAAGGACGCAGGTCATGTATTTGTTGTGGTGCATTTACCTGGGCCTCCAGGCCACTGGTGCTTACTCGTAAGGACGACAGAATTTTTAACTTTCTTTCTTTTTACGTAATTCTCTATTAACATCTGTTCTCTTTTAACATATTCAAATGCCATAGTATTACAAGAACAAATAATTACTGAGGAAACGGAAAATAAAAGAAAAATTCAGTGAATGATCGTAGAAAATTCTGAACGTGTTATGACACGCATATGAAGCGCTCCTCTTCCTCATAAAGTGTAATGGGAAGTGGTAGTCGGAAATATCAAATGGCTGCACTGTGGCAAGGAGTGGCAAGTCTATTAGCACCACAGCCTGAATCGCCCACTAATGGGAAATGAAAGAAAAAAAAAATTAATAACCCCTGTTTCGTTTGACCTTTCAGTATATCAATAGGAAGGAAAAACGCATGGTGTACTTGGACCCCTTGGGAATTGGAGCTCAATCTGAGGAAACTTTCCGTGTCGCTCGGTAAGTTACATTGCTATAAAAGTTACAAGGTCTACTTACTTTGCCAGTTTAGCTGAGGTGTCTGTCTGTCTGTCTGCCTTTATATCTGTCTATGCGTCTATACATGGCTGGGGTCGTTAAAATCGCAATTCACCTTGACAGCTTTTATGACCTAGCTAGTGCCAATCTCTTTAAGTGGAAAATAGCAGCGATATTTAAAATTATGACGTCATTTTAGATGTTTGACTCAAATCGGACATAACAAGAATGGCGAAGATTCCGACTGGAACGCCTGGAGACTTGAAAAACTTACGGTGAGGATTTCACTGCTATACGTTGCTCTTCTTAAACTACTTTAGTGAACGTAAGTGTCTGTGGAGGGGTTCAAACCACAACAGACAAACAGTCTTTGACGAATAGGAATTTTTTTCTGTCCATACAGGACAAAGACATATTGCCAATTCAAGAAAGAAACACTGACTGTGGAGTTTTCGTATGCATGGTAAGTTGTTCATTGTTCCAGGCCTCTGTGTTGGTTTAAAAATATAGGACTGTCATCATTCAAATGATCTTTTTTTTTTCCTTCTCGCTTTCAGTATGCATTGTGTATAGTCCTGGGAGGAGTGTTTCAATTCTCACAGGTAGAAGCCGAAATAATTTTTCTTGTTTAAGTAGAACCTTATTCGCCCAATTTCTTTGATATACTTATCAATTAAAGTCTAAGAAAGTATTTTTAGGAAGCGGAATAGCGAGCTTCACCAACTTACATTCTTTACAACGCAACTTTCGCCAACAGGCAAATGTAAAAACACTAATGATGCAAATGGCCTATGAGATCCTGGAGGGAAGAATATCGTGAGTATAAATTCCTTTAACTTCAAGCAGGACAAAACAACATAGTACGATATAGTATGTAAAGTTGAAATGAGATTATTTGTGAACTTGTACATTATAAATCAACGTGTCACGATATAACGTAACGAACTCAGATCTTATGTTACAGCTTTACGAATCTCGCACGATTTGGAGACACAGTGCCGTTTTGCCCACAGGGTGCTATAGGTAAGGTGCATTGAGCAGAGATCAGTGACAACCTTAGACCGATACAATACCTCAATAATTAGTAGATTTAAATTCTGAATTTCTTACAATGAATAACTGACTTGTACTGAATTCGCTGTAGTGACAGCAGACCCCAGAGAAAGCTGCCAGCAGGGTATAAAGACGCAGCTCAGACGTCGCTCAAAATTAAAGGTTGGTAAAGAAAATTCATAACATAGGGAAAAGCTAAGGGCCTGGGAAAAATAACACTGGTAATAGCAGAAAGGCTGAAATGTACATATGTACGGCTGTGTGTTGATCCTTGAACGTAAGCCCTACATGGCTGAATTAGTTGGTTTATCTTCATTTTCATGCGTTTTAGAAACCAAAGCACTACCCTCCATCCACATCTCCTGACTTTGAACGTGACGAGTCATCAAATCTGGTGAGCACTAGTTTATTTCAAAAGGTATGTACAGAGGTATATTAACTCATATATGTTTAAATTAAAATTTGTTAACAGGTGAAGAAAAGAAAACTAGCTGAAAGTATCACTAAAGACATGAAGGAACACGAAGCTCCACAAGCATCCAAAAGGCTGTACACGCCCACAGAAGATGCAGACGATGCTGTGGTAATTAATCTAGTAGTTGAAGATACTGAAGAAGAAAAGTTGATGGAGTATCGCTTCAAGGTGACCCCCCAGATGGTGGAGGAGAGGGTGAAGGCGATGAAAGGTTATCTTCTGGATATAGCAGGCGTCCCACCATCAGAGGATACACCCCTTCCTCACTTGGAGCGGCACCAAGCGTGGTTGTTGCTTGGAGGATACCAGAAGCAGTACAAGAATCTTGAAGCCTACGATTTGGGCGCAAACACATTTTCTTATTACATCTTCCCAGATGTGATGCGTCATTTAGAACACCTTTTCAAGGCGAAACCAAAACAAAGAAAAGGCTTTGTCCCACTTATGGCATGTATGGATACTTTCTTGAAGTACGACTTGCCGGAATATATCCCGGACCAGTGCTATTATGTCAATATCGTTCTTGTTTTTGAGGCAGTGACGAAAATCATCATGGACTTGGAAAAATGCTCGTACGAGATGGCCACAGGGATCGGTCTGGGGATAAATGTGCCAACCAAGACACCGTATGGCATTGAATGGGATTCCCTCATTGAAGAAAAGAAGCAGAGAAGGGAGCTTGCCAAGGTCCAAAGAAGAAGCAATCGTAAACAGCCTACACCCAAGAGACTGTTACGTTCGAAAGGAAAACCCCAAATTGATTCCCCTATTTAACGGTGTTTAGTTTCATCTAACGCGCGCTCAATGGTTGAAATCAGAACGTACTCTGCCTTTCCGTTTTCTTTCCAATAATTTTTCTTCTTACTGACATTAAAAAAATACAAAAATATACCGCTGACCAATAAAAGTTATGTCTATGTTTTAGAAAGCCCGTTAAGTTGGGTGTAAAAGCCGTTCAGACGGACTAATAAGATGGTGAGTTTTACAGTGATACCAAGTTGGTGTCAATTGAAAAGTCACGTGACGAGTTATTCCCTTCCAGAAAAGCCAGTACAAGTGTGCATGTTATCAAAGCACGATGTTCGGGTGCAATTTTTCGATAGTAATTGCGTTGAGATGGGTGTAGAAGCCGTTGAGATGGACTTACAATACTGTAAGCTTTAAAATGATACCAAGTTGTTGTCAATTGAAAAGTCACGTGCCGAGTTATTCACTTCCAGAAAAGCCACTACAAGTGTATGTGTTATTAAAGCACGATGTTCGGGTGCAATTTTTCGATAGTAATTGCGTTGAGATGGGTGTAGAAGCCGTTGAGATGGACTAACAAGACGCTAAGCTTTAAAATGATATCAAGTTGCTGTCAATTGAAAAGTCACGTGACGAGTTATTCACTTCCGGAAAAGCCACTACAAGTGTGTGTGTTATTAAAGCACGATGTTCGGGTGCAATTTTTCGATAGTAAATGCGTTGAGATGGGTGTAGAAGCCGTTGAGATGGACTTACAATACTGTAAGCTTTAAAATGATACCAAGTTGTTGTCTATTGAAAAGTCACGTGACGAGTTATTCACTTCCGGAAAAGCCACTACAAGTGTATGTGTTATTAAAGCACGATGTTCGGGTGCAATTTTTCGATAGCAATTGCGTTGAGATGGGTGTAGAAGCCGTTGAGATGGAGTTACAACACGGTAAGCTTTAAAATGATATCAAGTTGTTGTCAATTGAAAAGTCACGTGCCGAGTTATTCACTTCCAGAAAAGCCAGTACAAGTGTATGTGTTATTAAAGCACGATGTTCGGGTGCAATTTTTCGATAGTAATTGCGTTGAGATGGGTGTAGAAGCCGTTGAGATGGACTAACAAGACGCTAAGCTTTAAAATGATATCAAGTTGCTGTCAATTGAAAAGTCACGTGACGAGTTATTCACTTCCGGAAAAGCCACTACAAGTGTGTGTGTTATTAAAGCACGATGTTCGGGTGCAATTTTTCGATAGTAAATGCGTTGAGATGGGTGTAGAAGCCGTTGAGATGGACTTACAATACTGTAAGCTTTAAAATGATACCAAGTTGTTGTCTATTGAAAAGTCACGTGACGAGTTATTCACTTCCGGAAAAGCCACTACAAGTGTATGTGTTATTAAAGCACGATGTTCGGGTGCAATTTTTCGATAGCAATTGCGTTGAGATGGGTGTAGAAGCCGTTGAGATGGAGTTACAACACGGTAAGCTTTAAAATGATATCAAGTTGTTGTCAATTGAAAAGTCACGTGCCGAGTTATTCACTTCCGGAAAAGCCAGTACAGGTGTGCGTGTTATTAAAGGACGATGTTCGGGTGAAATTTTTCGATAGTAATTGCGTTGAGATGGGTGTAGAAGCCGCTGAGATGGACTTACAATACTGTAAGCTTTAAAATGATACCAAGTTGTTGTCAATTGAAAAGTCACGTGACGAGTTATTCACTTCCGGAAAAGCCAGCACAAGTGTATGCGTTATTAAAGCACGATGTTCGGGTGAAATTTTTCGATAGTAATTGCGTTGAGATGGGTGTAGAAGCCGTTGAGATGGACTTACAATACTGTGAGCTTTAAAATGATACCAAGTTGTTGTCAATTGAAAAGTCACGTGACGAGTTATTCACTTCCGGAAAAGCCAGTGCAAGTGTGTATGTTATGAAAGCACGATGTTCGGGTGCAATTTTTCGATAGTAATTGCGTTGACATGGGTGTAGAAGCCGTTGAGATGGACTAATAAGACGGTAAGCTTTCAAACGATACCACGTGTACGTTGGTGTCAATTGAAAAGTCACGCGACGAGTTATTCACTTCTGAACAAAGGATATTTACAGCATCTTTTTACAAATTTACGTGCGCGTTTGGCCCAAATTAATAGCTTTCAATGCAGCTAGAAATTGTTTTTGAGCAATTGGTAAAGATATTTAAATGATTTTATGTTCTAATTTCCACTACTGAATTTTAAATCGAATTGGCAGACAGTTTCAGCCGGTCGAATTGGCAGTGAATTGGCGGACAACTTCAGCTTGGTCGCGACTGGAACTAATCATCAGATGCAATCAGGATGTAGCTGTTCCCATGGTTATCACCCCAAAGCCAAGTCGGGTTAATAAACAAGGACAATTCCCTCAGATTTCGATAAATGCTACCGTCGAAGCGTTTAAGTGGCAGTCCCGCTAAAAGCGGTCCACTCGACTTCGGGACCAAAAATAATTTTCCTTCATTTTTTGTCAGTGAAAAGGGTTTGACACATATATACAAAAGAGCAATTTATTATTTTCCAATTCCGTATTTTTGCTTTGCTACGAGCCTAAATTGAATTTTGGCCGAACTGAGGTTGCCGACCGTGATCAGAAAGGTAAAATTCACCGATTTTGTGAAGCGTGCTACGTCGCCTAAAATGCAGCTCACGGAATTTCGTTTTCATACGAATTTTAAGGTACATTCATTACTTTGACTGACGAAATATGGAAACTTTTCGAAAAATTCTAAGCTTACCAGCGAGGCTGGAAGACACCCTACTCCGAGGCCTTGGATCACCTACTTAAATTTAGCCAAATTTGACGGGGAAAATCTCAAAAGTTGGGTCTAAATGAAGCTTAAAAAGCACATCACAGTAAATTTCATACCTTAATCAATCGTTCTATAAGTTCAAACCGGTGGGTATCTCCTTGGATTGCACGCGAGAACAGATTAAAATCTGCCACAGTCAGTGTGTTTACATAGCTATTGCTCGTGTCAAAGCTCATTTGCATAACCCTAGCACCCGGTGAAAATACATCTTCTTCCGTTCAGGTTCGTTTGTTGACCTTCTGAGTAGTGGCAAATAGCTTCCTTTAATACTTGTGTACACTCTAGATCCAGTTTTGAGGTGAAGGTTGCGTTAAAGTTGATCAATTCTCAAGACTTGCGAGACTCCAAAGTAAATAATGGCGCCGGTCTGCAGAAATAAACCGTAACCGTCGTCCTGACCCTTCAATAAATTCTACCGCAGAGGTAGCACTAGGAGAAGAAGAAAATCGTACGTTTTCATTTACCGTTTAATGGCAATTGAATCCTGTACTACTGCCAAGACTACTGGGAGCTTGAGGGCTATATGCCCGAATTTGAAAAACAACAACAACGAACACTTGCCGGTTGCATCGCTGGGAAATGAACCTGAATGAACACGACACGCTTGAATGGAACTATGTTTTGCAATGAATGATGGGCTTTACTTCTGTTTTATGCTTGATGCTTGTCTTTCAGTATCTTGCACAGCGCATAAAATAAACTTCGGGATCCGTTTATCGGACCGTTTATACAAAGAAAGCTGCACCAGCTTCGTCAAAATGTCAAACAAGTTGTAACCTGACCAATTACCCGGGAAGGGGGGGGGGGGGTACTCCTTATATGGGCCATATGGGTATCTGTATGTGAGGCCCCAAAGGGTAGGGTTTTTCATAAATAGGGTATCGATTTTGGCCATTTTAGTTATAAATTGGGTATGGTTTTAGCACTCTAGTCTTGAATTGGGTATGTTTCTTAGCAGAAGCTACTTTTTCATCATTATCAATAAGACCTTCAACAAAAGCCCTTCATAACGTATGTTTAGGGCAACTGTGTCAGCCGCAACGGTCATAAATAGGCTATCGAATTTTTGGTCAGGTCATAAATAGGGTAGTAAAAAACGCAGATTTTGGTCATAAAGAGGGTAAGGGTTTTAGGAAGTGAGCCTCACACCCCCACTCAACTTTTCTGGAAGTACCCCCCCCCCTGGGCCAATTACCAGGGGCCGAGGGCAAATCCTTTCCTCGGAAAATATAAGGAGTTGCTAACACATGAGGGCGGAGGGAGCAGACATGGACCTAAAATTCACTTTTCCTTTCCCGTTATCAGCCGTTCGTTTTTCATAGAAAACACAATGGAAGAAATTCAAAAGATGGGACCAAGAAACCTTCCAAAAAACGTCCGTATCAAAGCGCGTGCAGATGTTGAGAGGCCGATTTCTCACTTTGTGTTTATAGGACTACTAAGCTTCCCATTTTTTCTGACGACACCAGAATTATTGGCCATAAAAATAGTTTGTCTTTGATTTCTCCGCCTCGCGAAACATATGGTTAAGTATTAAAAGAAGTTGATAATTATGCCCCATTTATGACCAAAACGGCTGAAAAAACCGACCCTTTGGGACCGCCCATACCTACATAGCCCATATAAAGGAGTACTTCCCGGGCACCAACGCTTGAGTCCCATACCAGTAAGAGTGCATCTCCCATCACTTAACCATATGTTTAGTAGTCCTATAAACACAAAGTGAGAAATCGGCCTCTCAACATCTGCACGCGCTTTGATACGTACGTTTTTTGGAAGGTTTCTTGGTCCCATCTTTTGAATTTCTTCCATTGTGTTTTCTATGAAAAACGAACGGCTGATAACGGGAAAGGGAAAGTGAATTTTAGATCCATGTCTGCTTCCTCCGCCCTCATGTGTTAGCAACTCCTTATATTTTCCGAGGAAAGGTAGATAAAAATTGAAAAGGTACAATGATTGTCGTCGTTCGGTCATACTGAAAAGATTGCTCTAGTCCAAAAAAATAATGGGTGGCTTTTTCATTATCAATATTGAAATGAGAAAATCTTGCCAAATCTAATGATCGGCGCGCGCGGGGTAGGGGATTTGCCCTCGGCCCCTGGTAATTGGCCCAGGGGGGGGGGGGGGTACTTCCAGAAAAGTTGAGTGGGGGTATGCGGCCCACTTCCCAAAACCCTTACCCTCTTTATGACCAAAATCTGCGTTTTTTGCTACCCTATTTATGAACTGACCAAAAATTCGATAGCCTATTTATGACCGTTGCGGCTGACACAGTTGCCCTAAACATACGTTATGAAGGGCTTTTGTTGAAGGTCTTATTGATAATGATGAAAAAGTAGCTTCTGCTAAGAAACATACCCAATTCAAGACTAGAGTGCTAAAACCATACCCAATTTATAACTAAAATGGCCAAAATCGATACCCTATTTATGAAAAACCCTACCCTTTGGGGCCTCACATACAGATACCCATATGGCCCATATAAGGAGTACCCTCCCCCCCTTCCCGGGTAATTGGTCAGGTTACAACTTGTTTGACATTTTGACGAAGCTGGTGCAGCTTTCTTTGTATAAACGGTCCGATAAACGGATCCCGAAGTTTATTTTATGCGCTGTGCAAGATACTGAAAGACAAGCATCAAGCATAAAACAGAAGTAAAGCCCATCATTCATCGCAAAACATAGTTCCATTCAAGCGTGTCGTGTTCATTCAGGTTCATTTCCCAGCGATGCAACCGGCAAGTGTTCGTTGTTGTTGTTTTTCAAATTCGGGCATATAGCCCTCAAGCTCCCAGTAGTCTTGGCAGTAGTACAGGATTCAATTGCCATTAAACGGTAAATGAAAACGTACGATTTTCTTCTTCTCCTAGTGCTACCTCTGCGGTAGAATTTATTGAAGGGTCAGGACGACGGTTACGGTTTATTTCTGCAGACCGGCGCCATTATTTACTTTGGAGTCTCGCAAGTCTTGAGAATTGATCAACTTTAACGCAACCTTCACCTCAAAACTGGATCTAGAGTGTACACAAGTATTAAAGGAAGCTATTTGCCACTACTCAGAAGGTCAACAAACGAACCTGAACGGAAGAAGATGTATTTTCACCGGGTGCTAGGGTTATGCAAATGAGCTTTGACACGAGCAATAGCTATGTAAACACACTGACTGTGGCAGATTTTAATCTGTTCTCGCGTGCAATCCAAGGAGATACCCACCGGTTTGAACTTATAGAACGATTGATTAAGGTATGAAATTTACTGTGATGTGCTTTTTAGGCTTCATTTAGACCCAACTTTTGAGATTTTCCCCGTCAAATTTGGCTAAATTTAAGTAGGTGATCCAAGGCCTCGGAGTAGGGTGTCTTCCAGCCTCGCTGGTAAGCTTAGAATTTTTCGAAAAGTTTCCATATTTCGTCAGTCAAAGTAATGAATGTACCTTAAAATTCGTATGAAAACGAAATTCCGTGAGCTGCATTTTAGGCGACGTAGCACGCTTCACAAAATCGGTGAATTTTACCTTTCTGATCACGGTCGGCAACCTCAGTTCGGCCAAAATTCAATTTAGGCTCGTAGCGAAGCAAAAATACGGAATTGGAAAATAATAAATTGCTCTTTTGTATATATGTGTCAAACCCTTTTCACTGACAAAAAATGAAGGAAAATTATTTTTGGTCCCGAAGTCGAGTGGACCGCTTTTAGCGGGACTGCCACTTAAATTCGCCAAAATCTAACGCTGAGAGCACATAATAGCGAAGCGTACGGCGACTGAATGGAAAGTCAAAGAAAGATCCATCGGAAAGACGAGCTCACATGGCCTGTTCACATACTCACATGTTCGCCACATGTCTTATCACATGTCTTAGCATTACACCCGCTTTCAGTGTTACGCGCATGGGCGACATCTTTCGACCATCTTTCGACGTGCCATCTTTCGACATGCTATGAAAGACCGTTAAACTGTGAAACGGGTAGTTTTTCCGGTTATTAGCGGAGGAAATGACGAGTAAATGATAATTACCTTCCTCAAATGGCTGCAGAAGATTTTGGACTTTGCATGCTTCCCAATTTAAGGGATGATTCAAGCGATTTAGTGTGGTCGATCGGTTCTCAATAGTGACTTCCGGTAGAATTGGGCCGCTGCCTCTTTTAATATTCGCAACTTGTGAACATTCAAAACAGTCGACTTATTTCTGCCAGAATGACTTCTTGATACTCCTAACCTTAATTTGATGTCAAATAAATCAATCTTTCATCATTCATTTCGAGTTCGACCGTAGAGAAGTCCGTTGTGCTTACATTTTTAACTAGGCCAGGTTAGATAGCAGGTCGAAAGATGGCATGTCGAAAGATGTCGCCTATGCACGTAACACTGAAAGCGGGTGTAAACGGTACCATTTTACCGGTCGTGACATGCCCCTGCAAAAATCAAGCGGGGTGGCCATTTTGGTCTCCTTAAAGGAATGTGGGTTTTTCGGCCTATAACCTGCACAGGAAGACCAACTCTGAAAAGCCACAGGTCACGATTAGGTTTGCGTTCCACTTCGTCGAACGCAACAACACTGATTATATGATAGGCATATTCATAAAACTAATTGTATGAACGTCATATGTCCATGACTTAAACTGCAAAATGTTTCTTTCAAAACAAGCTGTTTTAGCGATTTTGTTTGGAACAACTTAGCATCTTCGAGATTTAATGCATTAGAGCTGGTAGGATTAACCACGAGCATTTGTTACGACAATTAAGTTGGATGTCACTTAAGGCACGTCCTAGTATGCATATTGTAACTTTTGTTTTTAAATGTGCCCACAACAATGGTCCAGATCTGTTCAAGGAATATTTTGTCAAAACATCGCATAATTATTCTACTAGTCGTAATGGTCTCGACATCTTAGTTCTAAAGGTTTCTAAAGAAACTGCAAAGAAAGGCTGTTATTATTTCGGAGCGCAAGTTTTTAATAATTTACCGTCAAGCATGAAAGAAACCAAACCTCGGTTAATTTTTAAAACAATGATTAAGGACCTTTTTAGTGAAAACTCTTAGAATTTTTAAATATTGTTTATAGCTTTTATCTTTTACTACATATATTGTAATGTTTTTAGGACTTTCATCGTTATTTTAATCCCATTTTTAGTTGTCGAGGGCTCCCCTTGATAATAGCATTTGCTGACGGGTTTACCCTGGTTAAATATGTTTATATTATTATTGTTGTTATTATTATTATTATTATTATTATAAGTTTATTGTGCCCATTTTGTCTGTTCGAAATGTAATGCTCCGTAGCTCTCTTTAAAGGCTTCCTATAGACCTTAGGCTATGAAGCAGATCAACCTATTCCGTAGTCTTAACTTGGACGAACTTCAGAAGGCTTCCGAAATTGTACTTCCGTAAGGGTTAGTGGCCGGCTAGTCTGTCTCGAAGCGAAACAAAGCAAAAACAAAAGGAACATTTCGGGGGTTCCCTGTTTTCTTGGTAATATTCAGCGAGATGCCGGATTTCTGCGTTGGAATGCCGGGCACACAAAACACTTTTCCTTTCTTTAAGGAAGTTCGCACGAAAATTTTCCAGTCGATCGATTTTTTGTTAATAAATAATAAATAATAATAAATTAATATTTTAAGAGGAGGCCCCCAATCCCCTAAAGGTGGCTTCAGGAAGATCCTCTAAAAAATAAGTCTAAAATATACATTAACTGTCTAAAATACAGAAGTAATAAAAGTTAAAAACGTAAGACTACTACTACCTAAGGTTAAAAATGCTTAAAAGCTGTTTCAGTTTGTGTTTAAAAATCCTTTTTGGCATAAGTTTCTTTAGCTCACTTGGCAATGAGGCCCAATCGGTTATTGCTTCATGATACGTTTTGTTTCTGCTCCATTCCGTTCTCGGCTTGCTAATTTTGGGGATGCAACCATTTCGGGTACTGTAACCGTGTTGTTGGCTCATGGTAAATCTAAACACATCGAAATGTTCGGGGTCTCCTTCCATAGCAGATAAATACATTCAGAATTTTTACTGTAGTCAGATAATGAGTTACTTGTGTCAGAAATGTGAAAATAATTGGGGGTCACCGACTTCGTTTCAGAGATAAAGTGTGTGGATAACTACTCTGATTTTGAAAAATTGGCGCACGTAATTCAGCACGGTCTACAAGGGTTAATAGTTAAAAATATCGAGGGTGAGTCAACGGGGGAAAACGATCTTAGTAATATTTTGTAGAAATGGGTCTGCTGCGTGGATAATTCCAAATGTTGCCAACTTTTTCACAAAACTCAACCCTCCAAGAGGCATTTGAAACCGCCGCACAGATAAACGAAGAGCTAAAAAGAATGGAATTCGATGGTGCATTTTCCCAAAAAATTCAAACTTCTAATAAACATATTTTCTTCATTTTCTCGCTAAACGTAGAAAATCGGTAGAGAAAATGATCCATCAAAAGAAAAATAGAGGTCACCGAACGTCCAAGATCGTTAAATCCAGGAAAAGCTATAGCAATGGCAATCTGCCCTATCGATATCATTGTTCATTTTATCATTTAGCGGGCGCTTGATGCATGACGTGGCTTGTGAATTTGCGTACGCAGTAAGGATGCGCAGAAACAATTAGCGCGAACGTCCTTGCCCGAAATTTTATTAGAAGGAATTATAGACACAAGTTATTAAACTATAAGCAACTGCCCATGTATACGTTTCGTCGACTCCTTTGAACGTATACTGCTTATATGTAATGATTTTCTTTTATTGCAATATCTTACATTACATTACATACAAAAATTACCTACTACTTACAATGTCAACGTAACTTTAACGATACTAACAAAACTTACAATACTAACATTATTTACAATTTTTAATATCTTACATTACAATAATATCTTACATTACAATTTGTTAATATCTTTCATGTAAGGGGTTAGCTACAATAGGAGGCTTTCTTACATATTAATTTGTGACTTAGATTTATGTTTCTCAATTTTAATTTTGTTTGTCAACATCGCTAAGAAAGCATCGAAATAAAACTCTTCTTCTTTTCTTGAGGCAGTATCTAAATAATTTTTGGCTATAATAATGCAGAGGTTTAAGCCAAGATGACGAGCGAAGTTATCTGTCACGCCATATATTATTTCATTTTTATCGAGAGGGATCCTATCCCCGTTTTTCGAGCTCCACCAATTAGTAAAGAGAGACGAAAAATGCCGAGCTTCAGAACAGGTAACAAAAAGATGGGTTAAAGTTTGTCTTTCTCTACAGAGGTGACATTTATCATGCTCCTTGATTGAATCTCTAAATAGTGTCGAATTTGTGTGTAGAATGTGATGAATTATTTTGTATTGGAAAATGGCGAGTCTAGTGTCTTTTGTCACATTAAACGGAAGGCTATAAATGAGTTGTATTGTATGTTCTTTTCGATTGGCTTCTCTCATCCTTCGTTCAGCTGTAGGCGTAACGAATTTACTCTTAACAAAGAATTTAGTTCCTGATCTGAAAGAGAGTTTATCTAAAGATATCTTATCCTTCTCAGAACGTTTATCCAAGGGTTCAGTAACATTTCCTTTGAGAATATTGATCCTTTTTTGAGGGACTGCGTGGCATAGACCGAAATAGTTTAAGAAGTTTGTGTTAATTTTGAACTTGCTGTGGAATTCCTCAAAAGTTAGGAATCTGTTACCTTGAAAAAGGTCTTCAAGCATCGTGCCATTTTTTGTAATAAATGGAATATCCTTCTATCTTTATGTGATGATTGTTCCAAACTATTTCATTTAGTACCTGCTTTTTGGTATTAGGAGTACTGCAGTTAATTTTTTGCCAGGCGCACAGAGCTTCTTTGTAAAAATCAATCGGTATATCAACTTTAAGTAGCTTTAAATCAAAATTACACTGCAGAAGAAACAGACCACCAACTGGTTGTAGATAGGAAAGAGGGATATGACTCCAACTTGCGGTTCCATTGCTGTCACTTAATCTTCTTACCCAAACAACTTTAAGCGCTTCATTGATTATTTGAAAATCCGGCATGTCTAGCCCTCCCTGCTCTTTCGGCCCTATCATTGTTCTGTATTTAATTTTAGCTTTCTTATTCCGTACAAATTGTGTAATTGCTTGATTTACCATGGTGGTGAATTTTGTTGGAAAAGTTGGGACAGATGTATTATAAACGAGTTTAGAAATCGCTAAGGATTTTAGAATCGTTATGCGACCATAAAGTGTAAGGTTTCTAGGATACCACAAGTTAAGCAGGCTTTTCATTTTGATTAGTTTCTGTTCAAAATTCTTATTGTAAACAATTTCATCATTATACGAGAAATTAATTCCCAGTGCGAGTATAGAGTTAGCTGGCGAAGCAATTCCCAGGGGTTTTGCTGTGTTTTTGCGGCTTGCGCCTAACCACATTCCTTCAGTTTTACTTTTATTTATTTCCAGGCCAGAACATTCTTGAAAGTTTGACAAAAGTTTGAATAAATTTGTTGCAGATTTCGTGTCAGAAACAAAGGCAGTTGTATCATCAGCGTACTGGGATAATTTAAATTCTTTGTTATGAATTTTTATTCCTTTGATGGTGTTGTCATTTCTAATGGTGTTAGCTAAAATTTCCGCGCATAGAACAAAGAGAGAGCCTGAGAGTGGACAACCTTGACGGACACCCCTTTCCAGTTTGAAAAACTCAGATGCGAATCCATTGTTAATAAAACAGCTGGAGCAATCGGTGTAAAAAGTTCTAATCCATTTTTGAATGCATGGGCCAAAGTTAAAAGCTTGCAGTGCCCTGAAGAGGAAGTTCCAATCCACTGTATCGAATGCTTTTTTGAAATCAATAAAAATAGCCAAACCAGGTATACTTTCTAGTTCTGTTACCTTCATGATGTCTGTGATTAGCCTTATATTTTGACCGATGTACCGGCCTTTGACATATCCGGTTTGGTCTTCATTGACAATGATTGGAAGAACACGTGAAATCCTGTGTGCTATAACTTTGGTAGCGATTTTGCAATCAACATTGAGTAAGCTTAAGGGTCTCCAGTTTTCAAGGAATGACTTGTCTTTCCTTTTTTTTGTTATCACCTTGATAATGCCCTGTTTTTGCGTTATGTTCATATGCGTAGTTGAGACTTTGTACCATTTCTTCTCCTAGCAAAGACCTGAACCGCAAATAAAATTCTACAGAAAGGCCATCTGTTCCTGGGGTTTTATTTTTGGAACACTGTTTTAATATGAGAAAGCACTCCTTGTTGTGAAGCGGACGCTCAAGTTCCTCTTGTTGAGTTGCTTCGAGTTTAGCAATATTTGAATTTTCAAAGAATTGTTCATAATTCGAGTCGTTACAGTGCGCCGCAGTATATAGGTTTTTATAGAACATTTTTCTCTGTTCTAAGATTGTTTTAGGATCGTTTATCTCCTTGTCGTCGTTTGTTTTAAGCTTTGAAATGTGTGATTTACAATGTTGTCTTTTTTCCATATTCAGAAAATATTTAGTGTTTTTTTCGCCATTTTCATGCCAACGTATCCTGCTTCTTATTATAGCACCTTTCGTTCTGTATTCAGCAATCGCATTATATTCTGCTCTGAGACGGTAAAATTTTGATATGTTTTCTTTTGTTCTGTCAGTCTTAAACTGGTTCATCAAATGATCAATTTGTTGTTGGAGGTGCTTTTCGGTATTCCGGCGTTCCCTGTTTTTTCGTTTTGTATATTGAACACAGAAACCTCTCACCTCCATTTTAATCATGTCCCAGTATAGGCCTTTGTCGTCCAAATAATCGTGTTTTGTTTTGAACTCCGGTATCCTACTCGATAGATCCTGTACAAACCTTTCATTACTTAAAAGAGAGTTATTTATCTTCCAAAAACCTGGACCTCGTTGAACATACTCTTTTGATTGCAGGTGAAGAGTTATTGCAGAATGATCTCATATTGTTGAGGTGACGATTCCGGAATCTGTCGCAAGCGCTGACAATTCTTTTGAAACCAGCCAATAATCTAGCCCGCATTGCACCTTCAACGAGTTATTGCGCCATGTGTATTGTGATGTTCTGGGGTGTTGTGATCTCCACATATCTTGGAGGTCGAAATTCGTGCACAAGTTTTTGATTTTGTTAATTACTGTCTTTTTTCTCTCAGTTGAAGTGCCGCCAGTTTTATCCAAAGGTGCTAGAGCGCAATTGAAATCGCCTCCTAGAACAATTTGCATATCAGCGTGCCTCCTGAGACTGTCACTGAGCTTTGAGAAGAACGTAATTTGACTGTTATTGTCATTTGGGCTGTAAATGTTACAAAACAAAAATGTAGACTCAAATATGGAAGCTTCTAGTAGTAAATATCTCCCGTTTTTGTCAGCTTCAGAGCTCCCTATACGTACATCTAGTTTGGGGTTAAAGAGAATTGCAACACCTTTTGAATGATTTGTTCCGTGACTGTAAATGATGTTCCCTCCCCATTCAGATTTCCATATCGCTTCAACATTTTGTATTGAGTAAGTTTCTTGAAACAACTGTCGTCTCTTTCGTGCTTGGTTTAAACCTCTGGCATTAAGAGAGCAAAAAGATGCTTTAAACGGGGTTGTCATATTCAAATCTTAATAAATTGGTTTGAATAAAAATTGGAGAATTTTTGCGGTGATGACAAAGCCACCGGTGTAACTAGCATTAGAATTTGGGTATATAAATTGTTATAAAATCTTCTGTAGTTGGCTGTAAGACGGAATCTATTAAACCTAATTGGGTACTCATTCTTGATATGTAAACGAAAATCGACACTGAAAAATAAAACCAACCTAAACACAAATAAATGATAAGGTGCTAACATAAATTTATCGAATTTGTACAGTTAAAGCCACGAAAATTTAGGAAATTCTAGGGCAAAGCAATCAACGGCGGCAAAGTTAGAAACTGGCACTTATGACTACTTTACTAACAATTAGCAAAGGAGGCAAGAGAGTCTCAAGTATGCATATGACCTAAATGTAAATAACTCCCTTGAAAATGTGACAGCTTACCGTGTAAGATAGATTCCCGAAGCTGTCTTGTGATTTAAGTAAGATCAGATAGCGATTTTACGAAGACAAAACTTTTGCATAGAAAGGAAACTTCTCAGTTTCAGGTCCACGGTAAATTTGACCATTAATTACAAGTCTGTCCACGTTGAACGAGGCTGAAACCTTTTCCCTCTTGGCCGTTCTTAGCACTGGTAGTAACGCCTTCCTCATTTCATCTATTTCCTTGAGATAGTCATCAGCGACGCCCATCTTTAACTCAGGGTCGATATTCTTCACGTGCTTAAATATACGGCCCTTATACTTGTAAAAACTCAGCTTGGCTATGATAGGTCTTGGTCTATTCGTTGGTGTCCTTGCTGAACGTTTAGTTGGCATGCGGTGTACTCTTTCGAATTTTAAATTCGCCACGTCTTCCTTCGGCATTTTGAGCTCGTTGACAAGAAGAAGTTTTACGATCCTCTCTGTTTCGTACGGGTTACTTTCAGCTTCTACTTCTCGCACTCCAAAGAACTTAATGTTACTTCGCCTTGACTGAGCTTCAATTTTAATGTTGCGTATGGTCTGCATCTGGAGATCTTGCTGGACATATTGCAACACGTCTCTGGAGCTATTTAGTTCGGTTCTCATTTCATTCTGGTTGTTTCGCAAATCGTTTACTTCGTCAGTCGCCCATTGTAATGATTTCTTTAGCTCCGTATTTTCTTCCTTTAGCAGCGCTAACTGGGTCTTAAGGTCTTCAATTAGAGGACAAAGAGTCAGGAGCTTGTCAAGCTTCTGATTAATTTCTTCAAAGCGAACAGCGCTTGTCTGATCGTCATCTTGGTCAACTTGGTCGCCATGTTGACCGCAAATCATGTCAGAATCGTTAGTTTCTTTGTCCGTTTTGGAGCTGCTCCCTCTTTGACGTTTCCTACTTCTTCCTCTTTTGGGCTCATTAGGTTTTCTACTATCTTCCAGCATTTCATTGATTAGCTTCGGGAACGTGGTCACTTGTTACTCCGCCATTTCGAGGAGCAACGAAAAACACGTCCGACCACTAGCACGTTATGCTAATCGATTATTGCTTATATGTATGAATAATAATGAAGACAATAAAGTTTGAACCTTTTTTCATTTTTTTTTTAAGTTCAAACCTTACTTTAATATGCTGTCCACCTTTTCGTCGAAAACGGTACGCGAAAACTGCTCTTTCAGGCGTTCGAGGTCATCTTGGCGCTTCCAAAACTGTCTTGTGACGTGATTGCATGGTTGCATTACTTTCATGGCGCGCGACTGAGTGAGTATGGGAAAAGAGACTAGTGGTTTATGGATCTCATCAGTAGAACATGTCAGAGCTCCAAGGTAGTTAATAACAGTTAGTCTTATACATGATCTACAAGGACACCCGATTCTGTGGCTTTTTTTCGATCTAAGCATTTTTTAGATTTTTAAGAGTCCCTGTCCATAAAAATGGAAAATAACTCGGCAAGGATCGAAAATTCGATTTCGCTCATATTTTTATGGTAGATAGACTAGGACATGACAAAAACTACTGGATAGTTTTTTTGGCAAAATATCCTTTTATTTCAAAGAAATATGCAAATTACCAACTTCCGTTAAAATCGTCATTTGACGCACCATTTTATTAAACAAGTTTGAGAGCCTCGGATGCAAAACCACATCATTCTTCCGTCTTTAAAACACTCAAATATTTTTGTGCAATGTTTAAATGTGTACTGGGTTGATTTTAGGGAATGTTGCGTTGTCTTTTTGGGTGCACAATAATTAAATTTGGAAGACATGTATTTCATTCACTTAAAAGTACTTCGTGAATATAATTAATTTTCACCATGTGCGAAACCTTCAAATGGACCAGCTTCTGGTGGTTGAATTGCAGAAGGATGGTCTACAGATTCCTGTAAAAATTTCTTCGGGCAAATGATTGTGAGCGACGCGGGAGCTTTTCAAAGTACGTCAAAAATGCAAATATTTGACCATCCGTCGTCAAATTTCAATTTACGGGTTAGACGTATATTTTAGCATGCCCCACATGACTTGACCTATGTTAAGTTGAAATAGACACAGAGCTGATAATGTCGAATTGTTCTAACCTTATTTGCTGTAAAAGGCAGGTCCAAAGCCGATTTGACGTGTTTCTAGTCGATCTCTCACCATTCGTCGCACATAAAGCATTTGTTCGCTTTTGTTTACACAGGGTTAACGTCCGATGTACATCGCCTACTGTCAACCTATTATTGGTCGAATACTATGAATCTGTGACCATCTTTCTGCGCATATGAACATCTCTGCATCAAAGTCTAAAACGGCTGAGACATTCGTAGATAGTTGCTCGCTTTGCGCTGCGCCAAAATATTGCGTTTGATCGATTGCTGACCATTGCTGATAAGCGCGTCGGCGCAGCACAATCTTACAGCGGTTATTGTTCGTCACGCATTGCTGTCACGGCATATGCTGCACATTTTGATCTATTTTGTATAGAGTACTCTCAGCATAAGTGAAACAATTTAATCATTGTTCTTCTGTTTTTTCATATATATAATAATATATGTGTATATTTATATAATCATATTCTATAGTGTACGTGGCCGCGGTCCATATCACGTTTGTTGTACGTTCTGATGTTTCAGACAACAGCTGATAAAGCTAGTACCTGTACTCACTAGAATTTTAAGAAAATCGCCATAAAAAAAGTTATAGATTAATGAAGCAAGAACTAGCTGAAATAAAAATAGGAAATCACAACGTGTCTAATTCGTGAGAAAAACAGACTAAATTTAATTAGTAATTACGTGAGTAAATAGCCCTGGCCATGCCATTTTGTTTGGCGTATCAGTTGTTTGCTTAGTGGCGAGGCATTGGTATGTAACAGAAAATAGAGGACTGTTGTCACTACAGTCCAAAATTATCGTCAGTAAAATATTGTAAATAAAACACCTATTGACCGGTTACCTCCGCGGCCATCATTTGGTCATTCCGATAAGGGTTTCATTATTGTCCTTACCCCTATTAAGCGGCCACCCAAAATTTAAGAACTTTGTTTTGGAAACGGCGATGGCAGATAGGGGTCTGAAATTGAAGGTGCATGACGAGTGATAATTCAAACACACGTCTATCATGATTGTATTGAATTGACTCCATGTTCACCAAGAAATTTATAGCCCGATAGTGAAAAATTAAATATTCAAGGTACACCAACCTCTATTTAAGCGGCTAGCCCCATTAAGCGGTCGCCACCCCTTTCCCCGGGGGTAGTCCACTGTATTACATGTAAACCAAAAATAATTGCATAGCGCGAAAAGACCTAGGTATGAGTTTAACGTTACAGTATTACGCAGGGGCATGTAGGTCGCGGTGGTCGAGTAAAAGATAACAATAGGGGCAATGGTAAATTATTCATTCTTTTCATTTCTTAATTTAATCTCTTCCTACTCAACACGATTGCGTGCTCCCAGTGATTCCAAGCCTTATGGAGCCTTACGTATCAGGATAGAAATTGTCCCACCCCTACCCCCTAAAATGGGATGACAGAATTGCGTGACGAACAAGGAACCGCTGCAAGCAAGGATTCAAGCCATCAAACCATGATGATCAAACGTAATATTTTGGTGTAGTGCAAAGCAAGCAACTATCTACAAATGACTTAGCCGTTTTTGACTTAGATACAGTGGTGATCATATGTGTCGAACGAGGGTCACAGATTCATGGTATTCGACCGTTAACTAAGTTGACAGTTGGCGATGTACATCGGACGTTATGTAAACAAAAGTAAACTTCTGCTTTATTTGCGACGAATGGTGATAGAGACACGTCAAATCGGCTTTGGACCTGCCTTTTACAGCAAATAAGGTTAGAACATTTCGAAATTATCAGCTGTGTCTATTTCAACTTAACATAGGTCAAGTCATGTGGCGCATGCTAAAATATACGTCTAACCCGTAAATTGAAATTTGACGACGGATGGTCAAATATTTGCATTTTTGACGTACTTTGAAAAGCTCCCGCGTCGCTCACAATCATTTGCCCGAAGAAATTTTTACAGGAATCTGTAGACCATCCTTCTGCAATTCAACCACCAGAAGCTTGGTCCATTTGAAGGTTTCGCACATGGTGAAAATTAATTATATTCACGAAGTACTTTTAAGTGAATGAAATACATGTCTTCCAAATTTAATTATTGTGCACCCAAAAAGACAACGCAACATTCCCTAAAATCAACCCAGTACACATTTAAACATTGCACAAAAATATTTGAGTGTTTTGAAGACGGAAGAATGATGTGGTTTTGCATCCGAGGCTCTCAAACTTGTTTAATAAAATGGTGCGTCAAATGACGATTTTAACGGAAGTTGGTAATTTGCATATTTCTTTGAAATAAAAGGATATTTTGCCAAAAAAACTATCCAGTAGTTTTTGTCATGTCCTAGCCTATCTACCATAAGAATATGAGCGAAATCGAATTTTCGACCCTTGCCGCGAAATTAAGAATTTGTCTGATTTTTACGGGCAGGCGCTCTTAAGTACTTTTACTGCTAGAAACATATTTATGCCAATATTATATATTTTTTCCTCGCTCTTGCCTCGTGTCCACGTGGCGTAAGTCACGTGGACACGAGGTAATAGTGGGAATCGCACATTCCTGTGTAAGAAATTCCTGTGTAATCATTCTTTGCGTTCCTAATGTACGATTCCTGTGAAGATAGATAGGTAGATACACACATGTATAATGGTGATTCTGGATCAAGGAGATCCGTTTTCATTTCGCGTCTCGCTTTGCTCTCCACGAATTAGAACAAACCTGCCTTGAGTCCAGAATCACCATTATACATGTGTGTGTAACTCGCTTCGCTCGCCGGCTCGGCTCGCCTCGATGACAACAATTTAGCCAGTATTTGTCGAACCCTTTACCTAATCTCGGTCTTATAAGTCGCTTCGCTTTGCTCGAGCATGATTTTTGATCCAGAATTTTTTCCAATTGAACAATCTGCCTGCTTTAGTATAAAGCAACCATGGCCGCGTCAAGGTTTTCGTCTGATGTGTTAGAGATGTTTTACGGTCCTATCTCGCCCGAAGAGAACGCGAGGCTACAGCAACCGTTAAGGCCCAGATGTCGCACACCCATTTGAAAACTTGCCCGCGCTAAAAATATCAATTGAATGTTTGCAAGTATCTTGTATTACGATGGCGGATATTATCAATCAGTCAGCTGAAGAGGAACTTGCATTGCGCTTGGATAACGACGACATTAAAAAAACATCTATAATCTTTCAACATATGAACTTGCATTGGGCTTGGTTAACGACATTTGTTATTATAGTGGAAGGTTTTTAATACCACTGTGTCATAATTTGGGTCAAATTTTTATGAAAACGTCTGAAGAACAAAAAGAAAAAATTATATAACAAATATTCGATCGTTTTTTATATCTTCATGTTTGTCAAAAGATGAAGATGAAGACCAAAATGATCTTACTGAAGAGAAACCTATCGAGGAAATAGCCAACGGGATTACTAATTCATTAGAGATGTTTGGGAAAGCCATTTTACTTCTATACTATTTCAAACAACGCAACAGTTTGGCGTAGGGTACAATATGTAAGGCAGGGCTCAATTATTGACCTGTCGATGTCAGTTAGGTTTTCTGTCTTTAGAGCAGGTTTGACACTTTTTAGAATACTCACATACTTATTCTTAGTATCTCAGACTCTTGCTACTTGTTAACAAACTGTTTAGGACAGACTAATGTTTTCTAGCTGCATTTTGTTGGCTGCACTTTTATTGGTGCCAAAATTCTTTACCGGATGAATTACGTTAAATGACAATCCTCAAGGAATTTATAAATGCTGTAAGAGAGCTAAATGTGTGATGTACAGTTTTCTATGATTCATTGTTCGTAATAATTTTAAGATTTAGGACTGTTTATTGTTTATTCATTGATATAGTAGAATGTTAGTCATTAATTAATCATGTATGTTTTTTTTTATATATTTTACATATTTTTCTCGGCATATTAGCACGGCTGTATTGCTAGGGGCCTAATCAGCCTCATCAACCCGAATTGAAATAAAGTTACTCACTTACTTACCTACTTACCTACTGACCTACTGACCTACGGACCTACGGACCTACGGACCCACTGACCCACTGACCCACTGACCCACTGACCCACTGACCCACTGACCCACTGACCCACTGACCCACTGACCCACTGACCCACTGACCCACTGACCCACTGACCCACTGACCCACTGACCCACTGACCCACTGACCCACTGACCCACTGACCCACTGACCCACTGACCCACTGACCCACTGACCCACTGACCCACTGACCCACTGACCCACTGACCCACTGACCCACTGACCCACTGACCCACTGACCCACTGACCCACTGACCCACTGACCCACTGACCCACTGACCCACTGACCCACTGACCCACTGACCCACTGACCCACTGACCCACTGACCCACTGACCCACTGACCCACTGACCCACTGACCCACTGACCCACTGACCCACTGACCCACTGACCCACTGACCCACTGACCCACTGACCCACTGACCCACTGACCCACTGACCCACTGACCCACTGACCCACTGACCCACTGACCCACTGACCCACTGACCCACTGACCCACTGACCCACTGACCCACTGACCCACTGACCCACTGACCCACTGACCTACTGACCTACTGACCTACTGACCTACTGACCTACTGACCTACTTACCTGTCTAAAAGGGTATGGAGTTTTACAGAATATTCCAGGCATCTAGTAAATAAGCCGGAAACTAATACGAATATATGTAACTGGAAATTAGCTGACATAAATCATCATAATTTCGCATGAATAAAGGCTACCGTAGTTACTGACACTGAAACAATATCTCACAGAGGCTTTTTTGATGTGGACAGCTCCTCCACCAGCTTGGAATCAAACTAACGCAGGAACTACCCTTGCTGTCATTCAAACTGCTGTTCATCAAGTGCGGAATGGAAATACTAATGAGGTTCTGAGGTGGAATTACACATTGTTATCCGGTCAAAAACTAGCACTGACCACATTTTCCATTGGTGATGGCAGCGCTCAAAACGACATTGGGTTAGTAATCAGTCCAGGCCCTTCTGGAGCCCCATTTAATAAGTTCAAAGACCGATTCAGCATTTACAGCACGGGTCAGTTTTCTAATTTGACAATAAACAAGGTGACTGAACAGGAGAGTGCTACTTTCCAGTGCAAGGTGCAAGTTGAAGGGGATTTATGGGCATACAACATACGAGTTGAGGTTACAGGTAAGAATTTACAGTAAGATTCTTGGGCCATTAATTAACATACATGTAGTTGGTTTTCTTTCATCCACGTACTTGCCTTTGGAGTGCTTTCATCCCGCGAGGGACAAGAAAGCCTTCATAGGAGGCGAGGTTATGCGCTATACTAGAAATAGTTCCATGTTTAAGGCTTTTAGCCTAACACGTGAGAAATTCTAGAAGAATTCAGGTTTCTACTTCCTTTCTTTAGGAAAAGGAAAATATAACAGAGCTAACTAGCTTTCTAGAAGAGACAAGTCACGCAATGTAAAATATGTAGTCTTCAAATCTACATTTAACTGTTGTCATAATAACATTTACCGGGTTATCCAGAAACACTGATTTACCAGATTTAGACTTCATCGCTTTATTTCCAGGGTTATTTATAATTTTACCACAATTGCTACTAATCTCGCAATCTGATTGGCTAATTTGCCGTTGCCGATAAGAGTCCAGACAACTCTGCTTGCGTCAATGTGCACGCAATGCCTTTTTCAGCTCGCGCTCTGAAAAATCATTTTCTTTGACGTTGATATTTTGGTAAAAAACAAATCGAAATGTGGTTTAGCGTGGTCTGTACTCTTGTCGACAACGATATGCGTCATCACGGTGGTCAAAATTTGTTGTGGACTCACGAGGCGCAGCCTTGTGAGTCCACAACGTTTTGACCACTGCGTGACGCGTAGCGTTAGCGATAAGAGTACAGACCACGCTAAACCACATTCTATTTGTTAAATCTACAACTATTTTGGGGGCTATACGAGTTTCATCAGACACAAAGAAACTTGTCTATTGCCACAATTGTAACTTTTTCTTCGAATATTTTCGGATTAGAACATATTTTTTTCGTCTTTAAAACAATCATCTCTGAGAAATGCGCGCTTAGCCATTCTTTTTTTTAAAATTGCGATAGCCCTTGTTATAATATTCGTTTTCCACCTAGTCCTAAATCGCGGAAAAGACCTTTGCACTAAGTAGTCGCCGTCCTTAAGTGGAAGGAGTTAGTAGGCCTCTCATAGTAAGGTAGCGCCCTGTTGCGCCGGTTGTGGTCCTCGCAAAATTATAGTCACCCTTGAAGTTTGGCTTCTTTTCTACCAACGCCTTGGATGACGGCATAGTCTTACGATACATTGAGGACTTGAAAGTTTGCTAAGTGGCTGACAATATAGCTTCCAACATTTTCCAGCACATCTTTAATACACCAGCACGATTAATGCGATGAGACTAGAAACAAGGAAACGAACAAACATTGGTGTACCAGTTACGATCATTTTCTTACCATTACAAGTTACCACGGAAACGGTACGATCTACAACAACCTTTACTTAATACAAAACGAGCTTATCCGACTCGTTTTTGAGTTAGAAGCATTTAAAGCTAAAATTAAGGGTTTATAATGTGTTATGCTGTTGCTTTGGTAACTGTTTGTGTCACAAAAGGTGTCCTAACTTGTTTACCAATGATTGGGCATTTATCTGATACCACTATTATGGCATCAACTGAAATAAAGAGGTAGCATTGATCCATCAAAGATTCTGGAAATCGTCAAGATTGAATACGTACTGCTTTTATCAATCCAGTTATGTTTTCAGATCTCTCACACCTCTCCGTTGTTGTTGGCCAGCTGAACGATGGACTATATGTACGAGATTGGAGTAATTGAAAGCGTAAGCACTAGAATTGAAAATTCGAGCTCCAAGTCATACTCTTCCGCTGATCTTATGGTTCCTATCATGTCTCTCTCCCTCTCATGGTCACTTCTTTGATCCTTCCGCCTACGAATGATTTTATTTAAAAGGAGAGGGACAAATGAATCTCCACTACGAAGATGTGAAAACTATTACTTTTGACATCGACCGTGAAATTATAATGATGTTTGACTGTTGGAAGTGAGAAATCGATGTAGGAAACCATGACTATCCTTACCCGTATCTTTAGCTGTACTTAGATCTACTTAGACCGTTATTTCGTGTGTAAACAATAGCTGAGACCTCCTTGATCATCTCCTTGATCATCAAGATTTCCCCATACAGACCTCGTGCTCGGTTAATATAATTAGAGCTAATTATTAACTAAATAAATAATTAATAAAAATAACTTTACCCTTTGACAAGATGAACCCTTAGTACATTGTCCTGTTAGATCCAGCAGACATCACTCATATCTCAGGAAACCAAACAGCGAATGAAAATGAGGAAGTGACGCTGAACTGTTCAGCAAAAGGTATGCCAAAACCAAGTATTACCTGGACAAGGGTTTCTGACAACAGTCCTGTGTCCTTTCCTTTAACCATCACTGGTAAAAAGGATGAAGGAGGCTACAGATGTACTGCTGACAATGGTATTGGTAATCCAGCAAGACAAGTTGTCTACGTTGTTGTTGAAAGTGAGTAAACCGATTTTTTTAAATTCACACATAAAAATAAAAATAGCAGTTTACATAATTTTCTGTGTCTCTGATAAAATTTACTTTTGGTGCATTACTCTACGGTACAAACTCATATTGAGTGCCTAGTTGTTACAAAGAAAGTTTGATGAAGACTGCAAAGTTGCTCAAACTAAGAACTGCTTTTAGTTGCCATCCGTCTTTCTCTCAACATTTCACTTTCATTCTGCCGCTTTTTGACTCTTAAGTTGATGAAACATTGCCTATGATTATGTTACAGGTACATATGAATGTCTTTTTACCCGCCGATTACGTGTGCATATTTAAGAATTTAGCAATTGAGTAGCTTCCTACCAAAAAATAAGTCCGCAAAGTGTACTTGTGTGGGTTTAGATTTACTTTTATTTCATTCAGTTGGAGTGCTAGTTTTAAACGTTAGTATTCGGGAGTTAAAGTACTACAAGTGAATAGGCCATCACTAGAAAGATAAAGGTATAAATTTAAATAAATAAGGTAATATTGATTATTAGGTGTCAACATAGGTGAGTTGTTATTAATTTGTTCACAGATATCAAATTAACTTGCACATGTACTGTCAAGAGGGTTTGCTGCAATATCTAAGCCAGTTACATAATAAAGTCAGCAACTGAGAATTCAACAGTTGGTCCGAAATAGACACCTTGTCAATGGGGTCAATTCCACTGACGTTCTGAATACGTTTTGTCATGACTGGAAAGAAATGTTGTCACGTGGAATAAGAATGATCAATTTGCAAACAGGAAGTAGGTTCTTTTGTTGATTGCCAGCTCTAAGATGATGCAAAATGTGATAAAATTTTACTGTAAATGCGGTAAAAATATATAAAAAAAAAAACACATTGTTCATATAGTTTGCATGATTCCTTTGATAGATGAAGATCCTTGTGATGTTAAAAGTATATGTTGATGATTGACTAGTAGTTTACATAATAATTTCTGGATAGCAAAGTGCATCCATTTTTGTTTCTGGATTCAACATTAATCTTCAAGTGGCTGTTAGCATACAGTTGTGTAAAGAGTTGTGTAATAGAGCTTCCAACGTCTCACGTGAAAAGTATACAGTACAGGTTTATCAGCCGGAACTTGATAAAAAGTCAAATGCTACCTGACAAACATCAAAATTATGTCTAAAGGAGTGTTCCACATTGCTCAGTGTGCTTCACCCTGGTTTACTAGGTTCTTATGCTCCCATGACCTGGTACAGATGTGTACGTCTCATTGTAGGTGTTATAACTGTTTTGTCAAACCCAATACTACTTTGATCGGTTGGATCTGTTTCAAAATACAATAAGATCATAACATATTTTTTATCATGCTATTCACAGTGGGAAGTTAATAAATTAAATTTTATTTGATGAACACAATGCAACTGTTATCAGCTTTTTTAGGATAATTTCTTGTACACACATTCATTCACTGTAATCACATTCCTGGTCGTGTTGAACTTGTTGCATATCAGCTTGACAACCACAAATCAAAACATGTGCAGGACACCTTTCATTTTGAAAGGACAAGTGCGTGTTTGTGAGCAAGACAATTGCACTGACCAAAGTGTATCTCCCAAATGAAAGGGGTATCCCATGCAAATCCTCGAAGTTAAATTAAAAATATGTCAAAGCTGTGCTCTGACGTCTTTAAAACTGTAACAAACAACAATTGTAGTAACAATGATGTAATACATCAAGCATGAAAGACCGTGTTTAACCACATTTCCAAATATGGAGAAGAGTCTTTAAGATATAACACACAGCTGAGAATTTTTGACAAAATTTGAGGTTTTGGAAATGTGTTGGAATGTGGTCTTCGGTGTTTGACACACTATATACACAAGTACACCTATCTTCTCAATTGAGACTAGAACTAAGGAGAAAAAGGCGACTTAAAATTACAACATCTATGTCAAATAAGATCAGATATCCAAACACCATCACAGTTATGATTTACATTGTTTAAACTTGATGAGTTATTGATGAGTTTGAAAAAATTATTTGAAAATGCTTCTGCAAGTGAATTTTTAAGAGATATTGGGCATTGTTTGATGTCAAGAGTAAAAATATGACACAATGTATTAAATTGCATTACGTTGCATTGAACGGTACGTTCTCGCAAAAACCGAAACTCTTCCTGGAATATTAGTTAACCTCATTGTAACAGTTAACAGCAAATACACATTCTCTGTGCAGAATTTATATTTTGTAGAACTGTATAGGCTCGATCCAATAAGCCTATTCTGAGCACAGTGTCTTCTATTTGATGGTAAATTTTAACCATAATCAAGTAAACATAATTTGCAACACACTGCTTACCAACGTTTTCACCAAAGTGTGTTTCTGTCAGTTCCTTGACTCGTGGCCAGCAGACACAGTGGTTGTTGGATTAGTGTTATTGAATACTGCAGAGCCTGGATTGTTCTCCACATCATTCACTTCCCCTTACAAGCAATGGGATGTAGACAAAATGTAGCCCATCATTACTGTTTATGTCCAGAAAGCGAAAGCGAATACTCCTCCCGTGCAATCCACACTGAACACGAGCCGAGCCTGGATAAGTTAATGGCTTGCGCGAGAAAAACAAATCTTGTATCGCCGAAGAAATTCTCTCACGAAGATCTAACTGAAATAACAAGGAGAACACAGTTCTCGAGGGCAGTGCGGGAAAAAAAATATATATATATAACAAAAACGAGGCAAAGCAATTTGGAAATGGAAAATAACTTACTTTGACTCGCGACGGTAAGCTGTCGAAAAATATCTGAAATATTACAAGTACACAGCAATGGCCACCGTATCGAACGATCACGTCATATAGCCTACTCAATTCCTCCCAGAAAATCTCGCGATACGCGACACGTAGACACATAAATTCCGCCGACGGTAGCATAGTGTAGGCTGAAGCCCCCAGAAATATGAAGTGAAGAACATCAAGAGGGACCTGAAGGTCAATAACTCGACCTAAATTTTTCTATACGGACCTACCTTACTTCCAGAATATTATTATACACCTATTTCAATTTAATAGAATCTAATATGTTTTACATATTTTGATTTCACTCTATCACTGGCTGTGGGTAGATTAATCTCAGTTTAGAATAAATTACAGAATAAATGAATGTTGAAAGAGTTTCAGTTGAATATTATCTGGAGTGAAACAAAACTGACGTCGTCATGTCTAGAACATAATGTAGAGAACAGAATATAATCCTATCAAAACATGGGTAAATAGTAGATTCCTAATATTTATTACATTTATATAGATTCTTCTTAGGCAGCTTTATTACAAGTTGCCTTATTACATATTTCTGCTAAATAAGTCAAAGTCTTTGTCATGCGCCTTTCCAAAAGGACTTATGGAGTGACGCTATCAGCGCAACTATACACTCTACCAAAACAACAGCCCTTGATGAGAGAGTCCCAAAAGCGTCGCTCTGTGATTATGTTTCTGGTTGGCTTGCTCACCAAATGTTTTGGTTGAATGTTTCGTTACTCCCAATAACGCGGCCGATAATATTCAACTGAAACAGTTCTAACAGCTTGTAGGTGAGTTGTCTTTCCGCGGCCAGATCCGTTTTTTGGGTCACAAACCGTCATTCTTTTCATTCTAAAACTTTTGTCCAAAGCCGTTTTTGCTACGCTTTTTCGGGTTGGTCCTAAAAAAGCATTAGTCGTTCTTTTTCTCCCTCTTTGTCGTTTTACTAGCATTCTCCTGGCGCTCTTGTTTGAACTATTCTTCCTTTTAGTTGGGTTCTATAACCGAAATGACAGTACACTTATTGTTAAACTTCAAATTAATAACATTGAACTACATGACATTTCTGCAGGATAGCATAAGTTACATGAACATAAGTTATACTTACATTATTTCTCTTTGTGTTTAGACTATCATCCAATAGACACAAATCTGAAGGCTTCTTTTGTTGGCAACTCAATTGTTGTGAATACATCCTTCAACATCACTTGCAGTGCACAAGCCAACCCACCTGCAAAATATCGATTCTACAAAGACCAAGACAATTTTGTTAATGACACAACTGGAAGTGATATCTCAGTTATTACAACTTCAGTGAGTGAAAGAAGAAAGCAGGTGAACTACAGCTGCACTCCATTTAATGATTTTGGTGATGGACGTAGAGATGGGTTAAGCCTGACAGTGTTACGTAAGTATGTAATATCTATAGCTATCCCATCTATAGCTATCCCATGTTTTTACCAAAATACCATAAGCCAGCTCAGGAAAGCCATTTACTTAAACAAAGAAATTCACCCTTACTTGACGTCTAGAGATGAGAACTGTTGGATAAACTGATTTGCGTGAGTACGCAGTTAGCTACAGTTGCAATTCAGCCTGCAAACGCTTTTGCTAAAGCGTTAAGTTTAATACTGTTATAGTTGAATGACGACAGTTTCCAAAATTTTTCAGCAGGGACCTCGCAGGAGGAGGGGCTGGGGACTTTAACTTTGGATAAATACAAAAACTCCTTAAAGAACTACGAAGATCTTCTTCTGGACTGGATTACTTACCTTGTCGGAAAACTAAAGTCCAAAATACATGGAATGATTTAGAATTTAGAATCGTACAGCGGCTGCTTTCCCACAAAGATAATAGGGAGTTTAAGAAGCTATGATGGCGACGCCGAAGAAAACTTCGATTAAAAAATGAATTAATATTTTACCTAAGGATCTCGCGATACTCTAAAGTGATTTACTTTGTTTATCACTGTCAAATCTATCACGAAACTGAATCTGGGACAAAGTGATAAATTTGAAATAGAAATTTAAAATATTAGCCGTTGTGGCTCACGTTCCTCAGACGACGCAGAGTTTGGTCATTTCGCGTTGTTGTTTTGAAGAGGACGGCGAAGAAATGTACCACGAATTATAACGCACGTGCACAGCCATTGTTCTGCTCATTAAAAACTTTCGTTTAGCGACGTTGCCGTTGCCGTTGCCGTCGTGGCTTTCTTAAACTCCCTAATAATCCTAATACAGAAGACAAAAGTGTCAACCGATAGTGGTAAACTGGATGTTAATGTCGTGGCGAAAATGTAGGAAACGACGTAAATTTCAAATCATTCCTCGATACGACTCTAGTAAAAACTCAGTGGCAGGAACAGTGCTGACACTGCAAACGCAAACACGAAGGTATTGAAATCGAAACTGGAGAACAATCAGTTCCCATGAAAACACTAAACTACTACAGGCAAATATGCTTTGCATCCACTGACGCGATGGCTAATGCTCGTGACCACTTAAGATGATTCCACTGAAATAGAACCTGCACTGAGATTTTTGTGAAACTTTGCCTATTGATTGCTTATATTATAGGAACTAAAATTCTGAAATAAAAATGAGGGGTCCACATGTTCGTTTAGGAGCAACAGCACCTTGTTTATACCCATATAAATCCTTATAATAGCACCATGATTGTAGTCACGATTGCTTGCTAAATTCACGTTTCCGACGATTGCGTTTTGTTCTACACTGAGAATTGGTCCATATTTATTTTACACAGAGAAATTTATTACTCAATTCAAAACAACAAAAAAATGATAGGCCACCACGCTCGTTTTCGAGAAAATGGTGATTTACCTCTATGGCGAGGTCCAGCTGTAAACAAAAAGCCGCCATTTTTTAATGCGCGCGCGCTAATCACGCGTGAAATTATGCGCAGTAAGGGTGCGCAATGCAATACTGGGGAATGACCTCTATATTTGTACATTTGTTGATCTCTTGTCTATTAAGAGGCTGTCTCTGTAAAAACCGACCACTGAGTTTACCTCGAAAATTCGATTTTTCTCATAAGCTGGGATTTCGAAGCCCTTACCTAGTCAATCACTAAAATGAGTTTTATTTGATTAAAAATTCTAATTGAACTTTTCTGGGATTGATTGAAGTTCGGTCCGCTCGACACAAGTTGCATGCCTGCCGAAACTACAAAAAAAATAGCACATATTGCCGGCGCTCTAAAAAAATTAATATTCGCTCAAAAGTCCTAATTCTTTTTTTCCGCTATAGATATATCATAGCAGTTTGCTTAGCCATGTTGCAGTTATAATTCAATATTGTTCCTTCAACGGTCAAAAGAAGATTTTCTACCCGTTAACTCGAGTTTTCAACCAAACACGAAAATAGCTCTACTAGCCCTACTTTGAAGGCACGTTTTAAAAATGTGGCACCTGTTTGAAACTGCTGAACTACATGAATAGAAAGTATAAATGGCCCTTGATTTAACGCAATAATAAAACTTGTCTGCACACTAGGTTTTCAAAACTAACGACTGCTTAAAGCTCAGGAAATTTTGAAACTATTCCAGTGAGTAACTAAGATACTCGCCTTCGTAAAGTGCTCCGATTAATTCACGTAAATCTCTTACCTGGCTTCAAGATTAGAGTTGTGGTCCTTTGTAGCGATCCTTGAAACCTAGGTAGCATTAAAACTGTCAGCTTTTCCTTCCAGCGGTGGGTTTGTATACAAGGTACATATATACGTTCCCAATCTTCCCGTGAGTATCACGGGAATCAAGATGATGTGACACTCACGGGAAGACTGGGAACTAAAACACCTGTTGTAAACACAAAATGGCCGTGGCGTTCATCAATCCTTCCTTGGATCCCCGGATCACCGTTTACTGCTCATAGATGTATGTGTACCGAGAGTTGTCCAAAAGAGTGCTTCTACAAACCGCTCAAGAGGACTCTACATGATTAAACCGGCTTCGAGGAAAACAATGGTCAGTAAAACAAAGAACATCGAAGTATGTGATCGTCACGCTCGACAAAGGTGAGGAACGTATAAATGTGCCTTGTATACAAACCTACCGCTGGAAGGAAAAGAAAAGAAAAGCTGGCAGTTAATCCAAGCTGCCCATGTGCGCACTGTTCATATATTGACTGACAGGAACAGGGATGTAATCATACTGTATATAGCTGCTACTTGAACACCACTGAACATACAAAAACATATCAATTATAATTTGTAACCAACAGATGACATTCCTTTCATTGATATACAGTGTACTTCATTGTTAGTTTACTGAGTGTCTACAGTAGTAAATCAAATGCTAGGGGGATGGTACCAAAACTTTCACAGTGGCAGGCTCTGCCCTGAGATGCAAAGCAAACATAATATAAAGATTTAGCAAAGCTTAAAAGGGGAGCTCCTGGGCCGGGTTGTTCAAAGCCCGATTAAACTAACCCAAAATAGGCGAGAATTTTGATTTGAGTTTTGAAACTTTACGGTGGAGTTTTCCCCTTCTGTTGTTTGGCCTTCTGTTTTGAGTTTCAATTATCTCAAGGTCCTCAAAATATACAAAAAGCAGTGAAAAACATTTGTATACAAGAAAAATTATACTTCGGTTAACTTTTATAATCCTGGGTTAACGTTAACCGACTTCCGAACAACCCGGCCAGCAAGTTAACCTAACATGAGCCCGCGATCTAATCGAAAACCCAGCACTTGATCAGCGGTTAACTTCAAAAAAGCAGGTGGCCTCGATGAACTCTAAACTTGAGCCCGCGATATGGTCACGTGATACTGGTCAGCGAATACCTTGTTTTGACATATCAATTGACGATAACATGGATGTCCAATATCAAAGAGTTGCGCTACAAACCGAGGGTGCATGTCTCTGTCAACGTATTAGCTGGAGTATGGCCGCCATGTTGGGCAACTCCGCCGCCGCCGCCGTCGTCGTCGTCGTCGTGCGTACGCGCCCCCGAGCAATACCGCTAACCATGAACACCATGAGAAAATTTATTCATGGGTTTCTTTTTCTTTCCCATATGAGTATGGGGCTCCGCTTGGTGGCCCTTCGGGCCGCCGGAGCTCCGCTATAACTGTTGTGAACTTGGCGACTTGCTTTCGAGAGCACATGCAATTTGGTTTAAATAAGACACTGGAATATTGCAGTACAACAATGTGCACAGTCCCAATCAAAGGGCCATCCAGGCTGAAAATCAGACTTTGTCAGGATAAATACTGATGTTCTTGTTGACTTAATCTGAATGTGCAGTTCCAGAAGATATTCACACCCACCACCCATTCATGGCCAGTCATTAGAAATTCCAAAGTAACAGGAGGAGAGAGCCCTTAAAGAAAAAAAAACTCTCTGTGGGGTATGAATCTTTTCTTGAAAAAAAAAAATGTCTGAGAAATAATTAATTACAAAATAATGTTTAAGAGCCACTGCCTGTAAATATGGAGAATCCGACGACAGGTCAGAAAATTCGGATTTTTTTTATTGCGTCAAAAAGACCCTTTTGGTGAAGTATGGCTGGTTTGCAGTGTCACGCCATCAAAAATAAAATCATAACCATTCAATAAATTAAGTCAAGAAGCTGGGATATGAAAGATGATTAACATATAAACAACTTCGCCAAGATTTATAGAGCTTTGTACGGAGTCGCCATGTTTGTGCCCCTCGGAGGGACACAAACATGGCGGCCGTAAAGTAACAGAAACATCTGTCATTGAGTTTTGCCATTGAAACGAAAAGTTATTACTCTAGAGCTCCGACAAATTGAAATTAATACTTTTTCTAGAGCAACAACTGTTAAGTTAGCAAAAACTTGAGCAATAACTCATCCTTTTGACCATTCGAGAGCCTTATCGGGCCGCCATTTTAATGTCACACAACACATAAACTTGGAAATTTAAATGTGCCCTATTTCAAAATGAGGAACCCTGTCGAGCTTAAACGCTGCAAAACATCAAGTTATTAAAGGGTCTCACATCTGATGAAACTAAAACTTCAGAAGGATTGGTAATTTCTTATTTTGGAAAATGATAACGTCATATGAAAAGCGGCGATTATCAGAAATATACTTTCAAAGTTCCAGCGACTTCACATTTTTGTGAAGTCTAGGAAAGCTCGAAATACCGCTCAATCAACCAACATGGCCGATGGAATTTATGCAAAATTGCACATTTTCAATAGGCCAGTACAGAAAGAAGGGAACTTGCCTGGATTTCATATTCACACAGTTTGTAATGTACACTTTAATCATTCCTCTGAGCTAAAAGTCATCTTGAAGTAAATATGTTTTGTCTACTTCTTGGCCGTTTGAAAAATACAACTATCGCAATTTAATTTACATGTAGAATTTCAACTGACTTTAGAGGGTCATAACTCTTCTAGAATACGAATCTCTCAACAAATAAAAGGTTCTAAAGGAAGAGCTATGCTATAGGTATACCATATCTAAATGGCTAGTTTGGCCCGTGACAATTAAGCGCACTAGACAAAAAACTATAAAGAGTATTTTGACCAATTGCGCCTTTTTTGGACGAGCGAAAATAAGAATTTGTCTCGTTTTTACAGGCAGGCACTCTTAAAAGTTTAACGAAGTGGAGTACATACCTTATATTTGTATCATGCATGATTTAAGAGTGACCTTAAGGACAGGATACAATTCACCCCTCCCTTTAATAGGAACTGAAATCAAAGATTTTCTAGGGGAGCATGGCTTCAGATCCACCTAGTTGGCTCGCGTTTAGGCATTCTGTTTAAGACCGTGGACGGTCGTATTGAATACCTAATTAAAATGCCTGGTGCAGATGTCATAGCCACATGCATTGGCACTACTAAACTTCAACAAGCTTAGCTTATTGTAAATCGTAACTGCCGTAAGTTACTAGTGTAAAAAAAATGTGTTTCGTTAACAACACAAGAAATTAGATTTAGGAGATTAAAATATGTTTTCCCACGATTCTTGGATGTAAGAATTTTCTATCAAGGTAGGTATACTACAAAAAAAGCCATATTTTGCTCGCCAAAAAGAAGATATTGTACTTGTACCCTCCGAACAAACAAATAAATTCTACAGTTCAGGCCGTCCGTAGTGTGGTAGATATGAATCTCGTTATACTTTGCAGTCTGACAGATTTGTTTCACTATTTTGTCAATTCTTTTCGTTTTCCTGTTTTGGCTTTTCATTGTAAATAGATCCACATTTCCAGCTTGTGCATCCAGTGCTTCTCCGTTTATTACATTTACATTGCGTTACATCCTGCCAGCAGTTGAGTTTTTCGCACTTCCAGTATATATGTTTATTTCGCTATTCTTGGCCTATGTTATGATATTTTAGTGCTATGTTATCGACGTTTGGGCTGTCTTAATCAGGAGTCGTTCCATATTTTGGAAAATTTGAAAGTTTTTGGTCTTCCTCTGTGGTGTTATCTTTTCGATGTTTCTTCATATTTTAGAGCTTTCATAGCACTTTATACTTTAAACGTTCATATACCGTTACTCTTACCATCTTTTTGTTTCTCCTGAAACCTTGGTACGCTTGTGAATTGCTAGTCTTATAATATATCTTTTCCATTAGTGTTTCTCTTTATAGAATAATTATTATTATTACATAATAATTATAATTACTATGTTGTTTGACAAAAGTTTTTTCTGCTTGCCTTTTCCTTTTGATACCACTGGTCTCACGGCTTGTAACTATGGGGCGCCGTTTGTAAATTTATTATTTAGACCGAATTTATGCCATTTTCCCCTTATTTATAAATAATTGGAAATGCCACAAAATTTGTTTATAAATAAGACACAAGAACTTGTCCGTTGATATGTAAATAATTATTTTAGGTACTTCCTGATTTATAAATAATCTTTTACCATAGAGTTATTATATATAAATAACAAACTAAACAACCTCAATTGTTTATAAATCAGGTCATCTCTAAAATAGTTATTTACATATCATAAAGTTTGTAAATCCCATTATTTATAAATAAATTACTTCGCCGGGAGTGTAAATTCATTATTTAGAAATAATAAATTTCACCTCGCCGAGTGTAAATTTATTATTTATAAATAATGAACTTCACTGAGTGTGTAAATTCATTATTTAGAAATAATGAATTTCACCTCGCCGAGTGTAAATTTATTATTTATAAATAATGAACTTCACTGAGTGTGTAAATTCATTATTTAGAAATAATAAATTTCACCTCGCCGACTGTAAATTTATTATTTATAAATAATGAACTTCATTGAGTGTGTAAATTCATTATTTAGAAATAATGAAGTTTCACCTCGCCGACTGTAAATTTATCATTTAGAAATACTGAATTTAACCGTGTGTGTAAATTTATTATTTAGAAATTCATTATTTAGAAATAATGAAGTTTCATCTCGCCGAGTGTAAATTTATTACTTAGAAACAATGAACTTCACTGAATATGTAAATTCATTATTTGGAAATAATGAAAGTATGAATGGCTGACCCAGCGTCTCTTGCCCGATCGATTTCGGAGGTTGTTTCTCGCGATATAAGTGAGACAGTTAATGCTGCCCTTGCTCAGGTAGGTATGCAGCCTGAAATTCAGCAGTGGCGGATCTGGATGAGGGGCCCGGGGGCCCGTTCCCCCCACCCCACCCCACGCCTCAAATATCTATTATGTCGTTCTTATTCACTCAACAATTCAGCAGCTCACACTGCAACAGGAACAAGTACTCAAAGGCCGAGGTAACAGGTAAATTTTAAGAAAAGAAACTGCTGCACGAAGAAAGTAAAAATCGCTTGGCGTGTTAAGTGAAAGGTCTGATTTCTATTGAAATAGACCTTTTTCGCTTGGGCGGTTTGTTGTTCCATTACAGACCACGTGATATTCTCTAGAGAATTGTTTTTTTATTCATCTAAAAATTATTTTTTCATATACGCGCAACTATTTGAAAATTTGAAAGGAAGAATTCTCAAGAGTATCATCACATGGTCTGAAATGGGGCAACAAACCGCCCAGTCGAAAAAGGTCTATTCAACAATGGTTTAAACGTAAATTAATTTAGCTTTCTACGTGTACGATCTTTGGACTTGCCTGGAATAGACATGTCTAGCCGTGACTTGATCAAGCCAAACAAAGTGTGTCACACAGCTATCCGTCCAAAGGTCACAAATGTCACAAAGAATTTAACCTGCGAGCAGGCTCACGTTTGAGTCAAACGCGCGAGTGACGAAGAGGAATAGCGATCGGCGGGAAAGAGACGCCAAGAAGTGACTTTCTCCTCTTGCGGCTTCGCCCGTCGATTTCTCGCTCTCAGCTACGCCGAGCGCGTTTGTGCTCCAACGTGGGCCTGTTCGCAGGCTACAAAAAATTATTTAAGCAAGTAAATACATTATTCGATTTCCCGATTTTAAAAGCTCTGCATTTTGTTCATGCAGCAATTTCTTGTCTTAAAATTTACCTGTTACCTCGGCCTTTGACTAGTTGTTGTCGTTGTCGTTGTCGTTGTCGTTGTCGTTGTTCCTGTTGCAGTGTGAGCTGCCGAATTGTTGAGTGAATAAGAACTACACAATAGATATTTGAAGCGTGATTCTCGTTTAAACGCAATAATTCACAATAAGGGGAGGGGGGGGGGGGGGAGCCTCCCCTAGATCTGTCACTGTTGAATTTCAGGTTGCATACCTACCTGAGCAAGGGCAGCATTAACTGTCTCACTTATAGCGCGAGAAACAACCTCCGAAATCGATCGGGCAAGAGACGCTGGGTCAGCCTTTCATACTTTCATTATTTCTAAATAATGAATTTACACACTCAGTGAAGTTCATTATTTCTAAGTAATAAATTTACACTCGGCGAGATGAAACTTCATTATTTCTAAATAATGAATTTCTAAATAATAAATTTACACACACGGTTAAATTCATTATTTCTAAATGATAAATTTACAGTCGGCGAGATGAAACTTCATTATTTCTAAATAATGAATTTACACACTCAATGAAGTTCATTATTTATAAATAATAAATTTACAGTCGGCGAGGTGAAATTTATTATTTCTAAATAATGAATTTACACACTCAGTGAAGTTCATTATTTATAAATAATAAATTTACACTCGGCGAGGTGAAATTCATTATTTCTAAATAATGAATTTACACACTCAGTGAAGTTCATTATTTATAAATAATAAATTTACACTCGGCGAGGTGAAATTTATTATTTCTAAATAATGAATTTACACTCCCGGCGAAGTAATTTATTTATAAATAATGGGATTTACAAACTTTATGATATGTAAATAACTATTTTAGAGATGACCTGATTTGTAAATAATTGAGGTTGTTTAGTTTGTTATTTATATATAATAACTCTATGGTAAAAGATTATTTATAAATCAGGACGTACCTAAAATAACTATTTACATATCAACGGACAGGTTCTTGTGTCTTATTTATAAACAAATTTTGTGGCATTTCCAATTATTTATAAATAAGGGGAAAATGGCATAAATTCGGTCTAAATAATAAATTTACAAACGGCGCCCCATATGTAACCTGTAAAACTAGTCTACAACGTTTCTCTCTTTAAGTCATTCAGAGAAAGTGTAGTTATCGAATAGGAAATCCTCTCAGATCTCCAAATAGCAATTTTAAAAGATGCACATTGTTTAAAATAATTTGTGCGAGTATTAATATTCTTGATATTACCCTTATTGCCTTTATCTCTTCATAGATGCTCCAACCGTCCTCAACATCTCTAGCAATAACACAGTGAACGAAAGTGACTCAGTGACTCTAGTATGTACAGCGGATGGTAATCCAACACCAAATATTACCTGGACAAGAGTTTCTGACAACAGTTCTGTGTCCTTTCCTTTGACCATCACTGGTAAACAGGATGAAGGAGGCTACAGGTGCACTGCTGAGAATGGTGTGGGGAGTCCAGACAGTGTGGTTACATTCATTAACGTTCAATGTAGGTCTTACAAAAATACTGATTTCACACGAGATTTATGGAGCACAAGTTATTTGACATTACGAGTTATATTGAAGTAGCAGTGATGTTTTCAACAATTTAGCCTTTAAATACGTCCTGGCCCTTTAGACACAAGGCTCCCCAAATCTTCAAATTTCCACTGGTGCTTAATTTAATGACAGGTTCACACAAAGTTGTACTCTTATCATGATCAAATAGTGAGCATTTTAATTATTGTATTGTTTTGCAGTTCGCAGGATTATTTTATGACATGGCACATTATTATTATCTTTCTGAATCTTTTGCATGCTTATAAAATACAGCAACAGATCAGATGACAGTAAGCTAGAGCGTTATGCACCCCATACGTGTACTGGTTGTAATTCTTTCGAAGCAGTCCTTTTGGTTTCCCTCTCTATGACAAACTATCGACAGGACGAAACAAACATACAAAAGGAAAAAATCTCGTCATCTGACTTTAGTTATTTTTGGGGAGTATTTATGCGATATTTTCCGGTTTGGGTGTTTTAAACTGTTGCCTTTACATGTGAGCCAATGTTTATCTTTATACATTATCCAAACTTTTAAATAGGGACCATTCAACCTATGGTTTCTAACAAAAATCACTGCTTGAAGATTCATGTGCGCAATACCTACTACCTATTCTTTTAAAGGGATCAGAGCTGGTGCACATCCTCCCTATAAATCCACTATTATTTGTATACATGAACTCTGTAGACTAGGCACTCCAAATTGTTGCATTGGTTTCTTACTTTTTAGTGCTAAAAAGCGCTAGTCGGTCCATGTCACATACGTCTAGATAGAAAACTAACGACACGCGGTTGGACTCCGCTTAATCGAACTCGGTTATTCCTAACCATCTACTTTCTGCACTGGTTTTTATTTCCCTTGACCTAAAATTAAGCCTGTCTATTTTGAGGTCCATTGGTCGAGTTGAGAGGTTAATATCATCATAAGATCATGCAACCTTTTTCACATTTTCACAGAGCCGAAACGCTACAATCTGGTGTTTTGATAACACTGTAGTCTTGCGCACAGTATAATTGACTTCGTCCCTGGGTGCTCTTCTCTGGCCCCAAGTCGATAAAACTACATTTCCTGCTATTATGTTGATTATGTAACTATTTAATTATTGTTTTTCTTATGTTTAATGCTGACTCATTACTTCTGGTTATGGGCCCTCTTCTTTGAACTATTTTCCCTTTTGGTTAGTTTATATAACCGAAATTTAAGGACACTTACTGTTAAACTTCAAATAAATAAAATTGAACTACATGACATTTCTACAGGATGGCATAATTTACGTGTACAAAAGTAATACTTACATTGTTTCTCTTTGAGTTTAGACTATCGTCCAATAGAGACAAATCTGAGGACTTCTTTGAGCGACAGGTCAGTTGTAGTTAATACATCCTTCAGCATCACTTGCAGCTCGAAGGCCAACCCACCTGCAAAGTATCGATTCTACAAAAACCAGGACAATTTTGTTAATGACACAACTGGCAGTGACGTCTCGGTGATCTCAACGTCTTTCAATGAAAGAGTGAAGCAGGCGAACTATCGTTGCACTCCGTTCAATGACTTTGGTAATGGACCTACAGAAGTTATAACTGTTACAGTGTTATGTAAGTACACAACATAATTGCTATCCTCTTTCTGTAGTTGAGTGCCGTCACTCGACAATCCACCTATAATCGTGGGTATAACTCTGGCATTTTCCCAATAGGACTACACTACTCCCTATTTAAACTAAGAAAACACGACTCTTGCATTTTCCAGTGAGAATACACTACTATCTAACAAATATACCGAAATACATTAACATTGATTAATGAATGATGTCTTTTAAGGCTGGTTTCCATATGATCGCAGACGATCGCGGATCGCGGATCGCAGATCGCAAAAAGTTTTGCGATCGTCTGCGATCATATGGAAACACACTTCTGAGATCGTCTGCGATCCTGCGATCGTGATCGCAGACGATCGCAGACGATCGCAGAAGATAGAACCATGTTCTATCTTCTGCGATCGTCTGCGATCGTCTGCGATCAATTGCGATCGTCTGCGATCATATGGAGATCTGCGATCGAAACGTATCCCATAATATTTTGAATTCCGACCCATGATTCAACGCTTCTTTGCAAGAAAGCAACCGCTTGTTTGTTGTAAACATGGCTGGCGTTGAACAAGGTAACGTTAGTAACGAGAAATTTGTGGAGAAAGTTGGGTGATATCAGTGCGTTTACCACCGTAACAGTAAAGATTTCAAAGACAAAAACAAAAAGGCTAATTACTGGGAAAAAATCGGGGAGAAATTTAATTTATCGGCGGCTGAGGCGGAGGTCAAATTCCGCAACATAAGAACTGCTTATGGTCGTTATCTGAAGCGATTGAAAACGCTACCTTCTGGCTCAGGGCGAGGTGCAGTGCCAAGGGAATTTCAAAATAGGTTGACAAAAAGAAGGAATACATTTGCTTGCAGCAAAATTTCCTCCTCGACGTCCGCCATATTGTTTGCTGCGATTTTCCCGCCAGCACAACGCGCGTGTAATTTTGACAGTTCCGCTGTCCGAAATGTATGCAACAGTCGGCTCTGCGATCGCTTGCGATCGTCTGCGATTATATGGAAACAACTCTCTTTGCGATCGTCTGCGATCTGCGATTTGCGATCCGCGATCGTCTGCGATCGTCTGCGATCATATGGAAACCAGCCTTTAAGGTTAATGTTTTCTTTTTGAAGATTCACCTGATGCTACAACCCTCAAAACAGTTTCTAGTAACACTACATTACTTCATGACAGTATTGTGACTTTGAACTGCGAAGCAGACGCCAGTCCTGAAGCTGAGTATCATTTCTATTTTAATGGCAAGTCTATTGGTAACAGTGCTTCAGGTGTGTTTAATGTCACAGTTGAAGCAGATGGAGTGTACACTTGTGTTCCTGTAAACACAGTTGGCACAGGAGACAATGCTACTGTCGGCATCACTGTTGTTGGTAAATCATGCAATACAATAAAAATTATTTTCTTTTTTATTAGGGTTTGAGGACAACTTGGACCATTTGTCTCGTAAATAGGAAAGTTGACGCCTTTCATATTTGCCCAATATGTTCTGAAGCTTGGTGGAATGAAATCCTGTAGACTCTGTAGCGCCAAGTTACAACTTCGATCGAAACTTTGCTGCGTCAAGCAGCACTTTTTACTGTTTACATATCTCGTAAACTGAGAAACCTTTCGTTTCATTATTTGATATGTATTGTAATTGATTTTGGTTTTGAAAGTAAAACAGCTAATGGCTATCTCCAAAGATAAGGCAGCCGAGTGCCTGGTAGTTTTCGCTGTCCTTTCAGTCTTTGAGTAAATAATTGGAAGGATTGCTGTTGGCTTCAAAACCCTAATGATAAAAATATCGTAAAATCTTATAATCTGCATATAAGTCCATATCCTCAGAAATCTCGGAAAATGATGTTCTTGATATTTTGCCTGATATTTGTGGTCCAGTAGTCAGACAGAATTTCAAACCGTGCAGTAAGTACGTAATTAATGACAGTACTTTACACAATTTTCAGTTTCTTTGCATTTGATCAAATTGACTTGAAGTACTTTTTTCTACCAGATCCAGCAGACATCACTCATATTTCTGGAAATCAAACAGTAAATGAAACAGATGTAGTGACACTCAACTGTTCAGCAAAAGGTATGCCAACACCAAGTATTACCTGGACAAGAGTTTCTGACAACAGTTCTGTGTCCTTTTCTTTGACCATCACTGGTAAACAGGATGAAGGAGGCTACAGGTGTACTGCTGACAATGGTATTGGTAATCCAGCAATCCAAGTTGTCTACGTTGTTGTTGAAAGTGAGTAAACAAAACATCAGTTTACATAATTTTCTGTTTCTCTATTGTAGAAGATCTTATTGAGTGCATATTTGTTACAAAGGAAGTTCGATGAAAACTGCAAAGCTGCCATGAGTGAGAACTGCTTTTAGTTGTTGTCCGTCTTTCCCTCAACATTTCACTCCCGTTTTGCTTTTGTTTTACTCTTTGGTTGATTAAACACTGCCTGCATGTAACATTTAGTTGTGCGTTGCATTATTTATCCTGCAATGATTGCTCGTACATATTTTAGAAATCAGCCGTTTAGTCGCTTTCTGATTTAAAGGAGAAGCTCACTCTAAAAAACTGTTTTTCTTTTGTCAACGCAAATAAAAATCTCGCACCAAGTTTAGCTACTCACCGAAGTCTCAACTTTTAAAGTGCAGGTTTCCCTTATGAAATTCATCTCCAAAGAAGCCTGAGTACTCAGCAGCTAGGCCGCGTTTTCTTGACGTCATTCCGTCTAAGCTTCCGCCAAGCCTTTTAAGGACGATGCCTACTTTCATAGTGCCCACACGTTGTGTGCATCACGCAAGGCATGGTTTACAGCAAACGCGAGCGCTGACATTTACATTGACGTAATGAACTACGTTACCAAGGACGGGACTAAAATGAAAGCAAAATTTTCCTACTGTAACCAAGGCTAGTTTAATGAACTTGCACTAGAACCAGGAACACCAGAGTAGTGGCATATCGCTAACCACTAACTGTTAACGGCTTCCAGTTAAAAAAAAAAAAAATAGTTGTTATCTGCATGTAGAAAATTATACTGAAATCCAACTGGAAACATGTACCTGCAGAAGGCGTAGTAGGTCACCAACAACAGTTCTTTTCAGAACTACACTCACCCGGACTATCACACTATACGAACTACTGATACTCCTGGGTTCAAACCATTTACTAAGATGGCGTAGTGTGTGCGCAATAAAAGTGTTAGACTAAAATGTTTGACTTACTGGGAAGGTGTCAGAGTAAAATGTCACGGGCACCGTAGAAGGTTTCAAAAAAGACGAAAACAATTTATTTAACTTAAAAAAACGCGCTCTTTCCCCTATATTTTATGTTATGAAATGGATATTTCAAGCCTATTCAACACGTAATTAATTTCTGGATGTGAGGAAACGTTACTTGTATTTTGTATTTTGGCTAACCAGACGAGAGCTCTCGGGGACGCTAAAAGCGCTGTTGCGACGATTTTGGTATTAAAAATATACCAGAAGTGGTTTTTGTTACCATAAACCACGAAGTTTAAAGATCTTTTTAAATGGTCGCTTTTTGTATGTAAAGCAGAATTCTGGGGACACCTGTGAAAAGAATCTTTTTCTTCTTTTTCAGAAAAATGCTGGCGTCAGCATTTTTTCGGATTTAAGACTAGTTACTTCAGGAAAATGTGTGGCTATCTCCAGTTTTCGTTGTCGATTCCAATAGTCCATTTTAAGATCTGCTTTTCCATATGGTACAAATCTGGAAAAAAGATCTTTGCATTTAACTGCTACTGTAAGTTATGGCTGCTCTTAAGTCGAACTTATTTCGAGTCAAACGTGCTTGAAACCCCGAAAATGAAAACACTGAAAAGAGTGAAACGAATAATTGGTTGGAAAAAAAATACATTTTTCTGACCTTGTGACCGATGCCAAGTCGGTTGCAGGTTTCTCTGCTTCTCGCCAATTTCGAGTTGGACGGAATGACGCCGCATAAACACGGTCTGGCTGCTAAGTACAGTTTCAAAATGGTGGCGTCTAAAGTTGAATTTTGGGCTTCTTCGGAGACGAATTTTTTCGGGATAGCAGGCACTTTAGAGGCTGAAAATTTGGTGAGTGGGAAAACGCAATGGTTACCACTGGTTACGTGCTACAGGTGGAGACAATAATGTAAACTCTTTGGAATGACCTTCTCCTTTAAGGTGGCTTACTACAGTTTTGATGGATTATAACTCCTACCTCTTTTGAAAAATGTTCCAAGATGTTTTCCATTTGCTACTGTCTGTTACCATTCAATGTGAAACTCAACTAATGGCCAAAATGAACGACCGAGTATCTAAGGTGAGACTAGACACTAGTAGGTTTAATGACGTTTTTCTCAAAATCTATCCTATGACCCCACCTAAAAATTTCAGGAATAAGAAATTGGCTCTGATTTAACATTCATGCAAACTAAAATAAAAATCTGTAAGACAAATTTTTCGCAGATTAAGAAAATGTGAAATCAAAAATAGCTCAAAATCTGTTTTAAAGTTCTCTTTTTTTTGTTTTTAAATTTTGGCGTGCGAGAAAGCAAAAGTAAATTAGACCTCTTTACCGGTTGTTTATCGATCTTTTTTTGACATACTTTATTGGCCTTAGGCTCAAACACATGTTTGAAAGCACGTTATTCACGTCGCAACGTCACGCCACGTCATATATCAAGTGTGCACTCAAAAGAAATACAAGCAAGTTTAAAGCCCCCGCCTAACGATCGCAGCATTTCAACGCAACATATCGCAAGATTGTTAGGCGCAACATGTTGCGTGCGCTTGGCCTTTTTATTGCGATATGTTGCGGCATGTTGTGTGTTGTTGGCTGGAATTCCACCCTCTATAAACTTGAGCCAACATCACCCAACATATCGCAACATGTCGCAACAGGGTGGCCAAACGCGCTTAACATGTTGCGCCCAATAATGTTGCGATATGTTACGTTCAAATCTTGCGATCATTTGGCCGGGGCTCAATGGCTACCAGCTGCGTTAACTTCATCTGCAGTTTACTATCTTAAATGGCCTGTGAGCCTTTCTTTCCTTCTTTATAGATCACTTCTTTTACTGACTTTCTCCATTTTAACAACAACAACAACAACAACAACAAAACCAAAGCAAAAAAAAATAAAAAAAAAAATCTGTTAGTGAGAAGTTACAAATATTTCTCCTTTTCTGGTATCGTGCGACCGAAGTTTTCTTTGAATGTGGACTGGAAAGACAAAAGAGCATTATCTTTTAAGAGTGCCTGCCTGTAAAAATCAGACAAATTCTTAATTTCGCGGCAATGGTGGAAAATTCGATTTCGCTCATATTCTTGTGGTAGATAGGCTAGGGCATGACAAAAACTACTGGAGAGGTTTTTTGGCAAAATATCCTTTTATTTCAAAGAAATATGCAAATTTCCAACTTCTGTTAAAATCGTCATTTGACGCACCATTTTATTAAGCAAGTTTGCGAGCCTCGCATGCAAAACCACATCATTCTTCCGTCTTTAAAACACTCAAATATTTTTGTGCAATGTTTAAATGTGTACTGGGTTAGTTTTAGGAAATGTTGCGTTGTCTTTTTGGGTGCAAAATAATTAAATTTCGAAGACATGTATTTCATTCACTTAAAAGTACTTCGGGAATATAATTGATTTTCACCATGTGCGAAACCTTCAAATGGATTAAGCTTCTGGTGGTTGAATCGCAGAAGGATGATCTACAGATTCCTATAAAAATTTCTTTGGGCAAATGATTGTGAGCGACGCGAGAGCTTTTCAAAGTACGTCAAAAATGCAAATATTTGACCAGCCGTCCTCAAATTTCAATTTACGGGTTAGACGTATATTTAAGCATGCGCCACATGACTTGACCTATAATAAGTTGAAATAGACACAGAGCTGATAATTTCGACATGTTCTAACCTTAATTGTTGCAAAAGGCAGGTCCAAAGCCGATTTGACGTGTTTCTAGTCGATCTCTCACCATTCGTCGCACATAAAGCAGACGTTTGCTTTTGTTTACATAACGTCCGATGTGCATCGCCAACTTTCAACTTATTTAATGGTCGAATACCATGAATCTGTGACCATCTTTCTGCGCATATGAACATCATTGCATCTAAGTCAAAAACGGCTGATTCATTTGTAGATAGTTGCTTGCTTTGCACTGTGCCAAAATAATACATCTGATCGATTGCTGACCATTGCTGATAAGCGTGTCAGCGCAGCACAATCTTACAGCCGTTATTTGTTCGGCACGCAATGCTGTCACGGCATATGCTGCACATTTTGATCCATTTTGTATAGCTGGTTTTCGCATGACGTCACTAAAATTCGAACTACAAAACTATTGATCTTCCTGAGATTTTACTTTAATGATGTATAAGAGCAGCTGAAAACTAATATTCACACAAATTTTCGCTCCGAATGGTTTCTTGGTTTTGTAATACACTACGCTTGAATTTCCAAGCTTTTGCGTGACGCGGCATTTACATGACGGCCTACAGAGCTGTCATGATGGTTAAAAAACTGACTTATTTCGGGGAACTTGACTATCTGAACAGTTCATGTCTTAGAAAATGTATTATTTTAATGTTTTAGAGTTCCTCGAGGGATAAATTTACGGTTTTGTAGCAAAACTCAGTGACAGATGTTTCTGTTGGTTTCCGGCCGCCATGTTGGTGCCCATACGGATGGGCACCAGCATGGCGTCTCCATACAAATCTCTATAAATTTGGGAAAAAAATTTCTCCGCATATCTCGCATAAGAAAAATTCTTGTGACCCGAATTTTGGCGAGAGTCTTTGCATATTTACCTTCTTTCATTTCCCAGATTGTGGACTTTATCTATTGACCGGTTTTGAATTTTATTTTGATCTATTTTTAATTGCGTGACACTGAAAACCAGCAATAGAGCACTCTCAGTAAATGAAACAATTTAATCATTGTTCATCTGTTTGTTCATATATATAATAATATGTGTATATTTATATAATCGTATTCTATAGTGTACGTGGCCTCGGTCCAAATCACGTTTGTTGTACGTTTTGATGTTTCAGACAACAGCTGATAAAGCTAGTGCCTGTACTAACTAGAATTTTAAAAAAAATCGCCATGAAACAAATTATAGATCAATGAAGCAAGAACTAGCTGAAATAAAAATAGGAAATCACAACGTGTCTAATTCATGAGAAAAACAGACTAAATTTAATTAGTAATTACGTGAATAAATAGCCCTGGCCATGCATGCCATCTTATTTGGCGTATTTTGCTTGCCTAGTGGCCAGGCATCGGTATGTTTGTAACAGAAAATAGAGGACTGTTGTCAATACAGTCCAAAATTATTGTCAGTAAAATATTGTAAATAAAACACCTATTGACCGGTTACCTCCACGGCCACCATTTAGTCGTTCCGATAAGGGTTTCATTATTGTCTTTACCCCTATTCAGCGGCCACTCAAAATTTAGACACTTTGTTTTGGAAATGGCGATGGCAGATAAGAGTCTGAAATTGAAGGTGCATGACGAGTGATAATTCAAATACACGTGTATCATGATTGTCTTGAGTTGACTCCACGTTCACCAAGAAATTTATAACCCGATAGTGAAAAATTAAATATTCAAGGTACAACTCTATTTAAGCGGCTAGCCCCATAGTGAGCGGCCACCACCCATTTCCCCGGGGGTAGCCCACTGTATTACATGTAAACTAAAAATAGTTGCACAGCGCGAAAAGACCTAGGTAAGAGTTAAGCGCTACAGTATTACGCAGGGCATGTAGGTAGCGGTGGTCCAGTAAAAGATAACAACAGGGGCAATGGTAAACTATCCATTCTTCTCATTTCTTAATTTAATCTCTTCCTACTCAACACGATTGTGTGCTCCCAGTGGTTCCCAACCTTACGGAGCCTTATGTATTAGGATAGAAATTGTCCTACCCCTACCCCCTAAAATGGGATGACAGTATTGCGTGACGAGCAAGGAGCCGCTGCAAGCAAGGATTCAAGCCATCAAACCATGATGATCAAACGTAATATTTTGGTGTAGTGCAAAGCAAGCAACTATCTACAAATGACTTAGCCGTTTTTGACTTAGATGCAATGATGTTCATATGCGCAGAAAGATGGTCACAGATTCATGGTATTCGACCATTAAATAAGTTGAAAGTTGGCGATGCACATCGGACGTTATGTAAACAAAAGCAAACGTCTGCTTTATGTGCGACGAATGGTGAGAGATCGACTAGAAACACGTCAAATCGGCTTTGGACCTGCCTTTTGCAACAATTAAGGTTAGAACATGTCGAAATTATCAGCTCTGTGTCTATTTCAACTTATTATAGGTCAAGTCATGTGGCGCATGCTTAAATATACGTCTAACCCGTAAATTGAAATTTGAGGACGGCTGGTCAAATATTTGCATTTTTGACGTACTTTGAAAAGCTCTCGCGTCGCTCACAATCATTTGCCCAAAGAAATTTTTATAGGAATCTGTAGATCATCCTTCTGCGATTCAACCACCAGAAGCTTAATCCATTTGAAGGTTTCGCACATGGTGAAAATCAATTATATTCCCGAAGTACTTTTAAGTGAATGAAATACATGTCTTCGAAATTTAATTATTTTGCACCCAAAAAGACAACGCAACATTTCCTAAAACTAACCCAGTACACATTTAAACATTGCACAAAAATATTTGAGTGTTTTAAAGACGGAAGAATGATGTGGTTTTGCATGCGAGGCTCGCAAACTTGCTTAATAAAATGGTGCGTCAAATGACGATTTTAACAGAAGTTGGAAATTTGCATATTTCTTTGAAATAAAAGGATATTTTGCCAAAAAACCTCTCCAGTAGTTTTTGTCATGCCCTAGCCTATCTACCACAAGAATATGAGCGAAATCAAATTTGCGTCCCTTGGCGAGTTATTTTCCATTTTTATGGACAGGGACTCTTAAGGCCTATTCTACGTCAAGGAACGACAAAAGTTGCAAAATTTTACTTCATAGAATTCGTAGACTTTACTTCACTGATAAAATATCCTTTGATTATTTGACTTAAATATATTCGATCTGTAGGTTTTTGTTCACTGAATTTTCGGTAGCATCTGCCCACCCTGATCAAAGTGAAAAATAGATGTTCGTTATAACGTAGCTCGCGTTTTACATCCTGGAACACGTGTGCAAAGTTTACACTCGAAACAAAAGAGTATAAACGCGTGGAAATACTTTTAGCTACACCAAGAGACTCTTTTTAGAGTCATGCCACTCAACAATGGACGCAAACGCGGTGAATGGAAGAAAACTTTTTCCTCGCGCTTATATCCATTTGCTAATTATAAAGAACATGGATTTTTCACTGTGATGAAGGTGGACACTTGCCACCAAAAATTTAGAGAACAAAAACCTACAGATCGGTTATATTTAAGAGCCGCCCTCTGTAATTATCAACTATCGACATTTGGACGAGAAAAAAAACAAATTCCTCAAACTCTCTCAAATGGATGGTCTAGATAAGCGATTCACAAAAATATAACTTTCAGTTCAATTCGATCGGTTTTTTAGCGCTGGGGCGACCATCTTGGTTTTGCCCATCTGAGAGCGCTTTCAGCGGCCATTTTAGGGCACATTTTTAACAATTTGCCGTACAAAGAAAACGTTATAAAAATATTTTATTCGGGTAAAAATACTTTATTCGAGACAAGCAAATGTTTCTTGTTACGTTGAGAGGCTGTTTTGGCAATTTGAACAACATCTGATTTTTTTTTACAGAATTTTAAATTTCTTCCCTTTCAACTACTCATGAAGCGCCATAAAATAGGCGAAATTTAAAGGAAAATATCGCCAAAAGTACATCACTTTAGATCCCAAAACTACCCTCTACTTAAAGATCAATGTCTCACCTGTAAAAATATGCAGTAACATTTTGGGGCAGTTGAAACTGTAAAATGTTAGAAGAAGAAGTTTAAGCTGTGCTTTTGTAAACAAAGACCGCCGTGGTAATTAGCATAATGACGTGAAAATAACGACGCACAAAGAAAATAATGATATATTCCACTTACCTCGCGACATGTCGACAACTGGGTGTTCCACGATACCTCATGTTATATTATCAGTAGGTTTTAGCCGCGTTTTCAATGATTAATGTAGGAAATCACTCTGAGACATCGCAGCGGTAAAGCAGATTTCAACTCTCCGAAGCCTGCGTCATAACGTCTATCAATATTATTTGTCTTTCGTCTCACAAGCCGCCGTTTACAAGAAGTTTAACAATTTGCTGAGATCCTAACTGACCCAAAAGTCTGTTAGCAGCCTTTAAAATCTTCCTTTCAGTCGAGGATTCTCATCAAGAACTCGTTTAAGCTCAGTTCTGTTTCAATCTGTTGAGCACTCGCCATTATTCCACAGATTGCGTTACACAAAACAAGTGCACATTCCAATGGGTAGGGGTAGGGTGGGTAGGAAGTGAAAATGTAATAACCCGCTTCAGAGCCATTTTAGGCATTTCCGTGGTTAAACAAGTAAGGGGTAGGGAGAGGTATGCATTGTATTAAAAGAGCAAAAAAAACAAAACAAAACAAAACAAAAAAACGGATAGACAGTATCAGGCTCTTAATCAGGTGTACCAGTTCGTCAATGAGGCCTAATTAGGGTTTTCAGGATTCTGGATATTTGGGTAAAAAAATGACAGGAAACGCGAAATTTAGGGGAAAAATTAATAGGGGAGTGCATGTTTAGATCAGATAAAAGGGGACATTAATTGAGTAGGAAATCGTTAAGCTGCAATTAACAGGATACAAGATATCTAGGCCAAAAATTTATAAGACAACAAATAAACTGGGGATAGAATTCCAATAAAAAGCCTCTTACTTGTTTTTTTGTTCAGCATTATACTTGTGTCTTTCGCTGCCCGAAATGCCATCAAATGCTGAGAAAGGCAACACAGTAAGTAATGAGTGACAAGCAGCGCGCAAGAAGTAATGGTAAGCGGCGTTTTATTGAAACTCCTTATATTTTCTAAGCCGTTCCACTTTTGCATCAGACAAGGAAATGCTAAGATAATTACTGAAGAGCCATTTACAGTACGGTTCATGTTGACTTGTTCCTTAAAGAGAAAACCTATTTGACAAGGCCAAAATATGATATAGCGACAATTGTGGTATTCACACGGTCCTAGCAAGTTCTGCACTTCCAGTCCCTGCTAAAGAAATTAAACCTAAAGGCTGGGCCCTGAAAGTGACGAAAAAGGCCACTCGTTTCAATGAAAAACAAAAAAACTACTTTCAAGAAAAGTTTTCTTAGGTCAGGAGACGGCCATGAAGTCGAAGAAGTTTCTCTATCACAAAAGATGAGGTACGCAAAAGATAAGGACAGAGTTAAAGCGGTTCGCCTTAGTTGAGTTCCTGACTTCTTGCCACGTTCAATCCTTCTTCTCCAGAATGGCTGCGAAGCTCAGAGACAGGCAGGAGGAGGTCCTCGAAGGAGACACAACAGCCCGCTGAGAATCAAGCTGCAGATATTCTTTACAAGTGTCAGTTAACTCATCCAACTACTTATGCCTCATTCAGCTTGTGTGCCTTAAACGCATCTAATCCATCTATAATGGTTTTAAAAAGCTAAGCGTCAACATGTTTCGCTTGATATGCGAGTATTTTGATCTAGATGTTTGCAACATCCCAAGATCGCGTAAAGCGCCCTACATAGAGTTGAAGACTAGTCTTGTGCAGACATGCAGCTGTGCTCCATCACAGAACTGGACTACGTTAGTGGCTGAGGGGTGTCTCAGGTTCATAAAGAACGGTGTCTACTAAATATAAACGTGTTTCCGCCAGATGAGGAAAACGTGGAAAAAGTAGATCTTAGCTAGGGTTATTGGATCCACAAAGAAAACTGGGGGTAGCCATTAATTTTTCCGAGATAATTAGCCTTGAATTTGGAAGAAAACTGCTGACGTTAGCATTTTTCAGAAAAAAAAAAGGATATTTCTGCACAGATTTTCCTTGAGTTCGCCTTTATGAACATCTTAAACTACACGGTAAATGGTTACATAAAAACAACTTTTGGTATGTTTTAACAACAAAATCGTCGCAACAGCGCTTTTAGCATCCCTGGACAGCTCTCCTCTGGCTTAGCCAAAATGCAGTCTACATAGTAGTTTTTCCTCACAGCCAAAAACTATTCACGTGTAAAATAGGCTTGCCACTTCCATTTCATACCATATAATGCAGCGGTAATCACACGTTTTCAAAAGTTAAATAAGTTGTTTCATCCATTCGAAAACTTTGTTAGTCGCCCGTTACATTTTCTCCTGTTACCTCCCTAGGAAGTCAAACATTGACGTCTCTCACACCTGTTTGGTGCAGGCATATGCCATCTGCAGTTGGATATGATTTCGTTTACGGGTGCGATCGATAACAGCTAGTTTTTCAGCTGGAATCCCTTAACGGTCAGTGCTTAGCGATATGCTACTTTTCTGGTGTTCCTGGTTCTAGTACAGGTCCGTAATTTTACTGCGATATTTGCTTCAGCGCGCTTGGTAGCGTAGTTGATTATTTGAAACCAAGCTCGCGCCTGGCGTTTAAATCATGCCTTATATGATGCACAAACCGCGTGCCACAAAAAAGAAAGCACCGTCCTTAACTGCCCGTCAGTAATTTTCTGAGCATTTCCTTTTCTGATGCAAAAGTGAAACGTCTAAGAAAATATAAGGAGTTTCAATAAAACGCCGCTTAGCATTACTTCCTGCGCACTCTTTGTCAGTATGTTGCCGCCTTTCGCAAACTTTGATGGCATTTCAAGCAGCGAAAGACACAAGTGTCCCGTTTTATCTGATCTAAACATGCACTCCCCCATTAATTTTTTCCCCTAAATTTCGCGTTTCCTGTCAATTTTTTTTACCCAAATATCCAGTATCCTGAAAACCCCTACCTAACAAGGCCTCATTGATGAACTGGTACACCTGATCAAGAGCTTGATACTGTCTATCGGTTTTTTCTCTTTTTAATCAGGAGCCATAATCGGGGACGGAGACCGTAAGCGCGCGCCATTTCTAGTTTTGGGGTTGTCCCCATGATATGGGACAATAATTCTATTTTTAGAACAAATTGCGCCATCGCCTGCGGCACACGCGCGTACATGCTGCGAGGATTTTTGCGGATGTCGCGCGGGGGAAATGGCGTCTGAAATTCCCGAAATTTTTCATGTTTTTGGCCTACAACTCAACGCGTTTACGTCTGTTGGAATTTTGCTTAAGTATTTTCGTCGTAAGCTGCTCCAGTTTGAGTGAAGTAAGACAGTGTCGAATTTAGGTATGTTCCACTGTAAGCTTATATATATCGCTGACCAAGTTGTGTTCCGACGGATGCTTCTTTTACATGAGCTGTATATTACTCCACTTTAAATTTCACATATGTTGAAGATTAACCGCTTTTCCATTATACAGCAAAAAACTAGCTGGATATATTTAGATATAGCAGAGCTTCAGGACTTCATAGTTTCCTAGTTCCTCTTGCCACATGCTTGCGAGGAATTTGTCAGTCTATCGCGACCGAAAAGTAAAACAAAATAATTGCTAGTTTGAGTTTCGCTTGAATTGTAAGCAATGCTTGATGTTTCATCAAGGCCCAATAACTTTACGTCCGTAGATACTGCTCAGTTTTATTCGTGTAAAAAATCCAGTAAATTCTCTGTTGTCGATGAATGAGAGCGCCCGGCGATGCGTGGTTTGTACAGTCAGTAAACATGACAAATTGTACTTCCGCTGCACTTTCGTGTGAAAGCGTACATCGAACTCAAACAATAACTCTACAGTTTTTAAATATGTTCAAGATTGATAAATGTTTGAGAACATATTAAAAGCTAAGCTGAAAATATGTGAATAAAGCAGAAATAAACAGTAAAGTTACGATGACGCTTTCTTTAATCAACTTGGAATAACGATTTCGATTTGGTTGATCGAGTTATCAAAACTCCTCGTCTATTTTCATTTTCGCAGTGTAAAACTTCACTATGCTTATGTTGAAGAAACACACGATGTTAGCAGCCTTTCTTGCGTTCGTGAAATTTGTTACAGCATCTCAGCACAAAAGATAACGAAAGAAATCTTTGTCAAGATTTGTTGACAATTGAAAACACCGACTCGGACTGCTGCACTATGCAAATGAGCTTATTGTACGCGTCAGACTTTCCTTTCAAAAACTTTTGCAAACTCACCAAACAAGCAGAAACAATAAGAAACCATCAAAACAGGTTTTTGTTATGACGAACCAGTGTCTGAGAAACTCACAAATTAACTCGATACCAGAGTAGTGAGCCTTCTTGCTATATTCTTAAGTCAGAACAAACGCAAAAACATACGCGTAAGTTTACAACTAGCGTGAGCAGATCTTATTATTCATACCCAGCGCGAGATTGAAGTCTTGTTTTCGACCCTGAAAAACCCACCTTTTCCGTTAGCTTAGAGCATAAAACTACATATAAGCGCCCTGGTTCGTATTCCCTGCCTTATTCCCTGCCATCGCTGGGAAAAATACGCAAGAGAATCTCTCAACTCTCACCATTTGATCAGGCAACGTGACAACATCCACGCGAGAGCCCCCGACATGTGCTTGAATCCGCGCGGATATATGACGTCAGGATCGCGCAATTTGTTCTAAAAATAGAAAAATTGTCCCATATCATAGTTGCGCGCGAATCCCGAGACTTACAGTCTCCGTCCCCGATTATGGCTCCTGTTTTAATACAATGCACGCCCCACCCCCTCCCCCCTCACCCCACAAAACATAACCTACAAAATGACTCAAATTTCCAAGCATAAGTTCAAATTCAAATCATTCCGGGAAAGCCAGTTACTTGTTTAGCCACTGAAATGCGTAAAATGGCTCTGAAGCGGGTTATTACATTTTCACTTCCTACCCACCCTACCCCTACCCATTGGAATGTGCACTTGTTTTGTGTAACGCAATCTGTGGAATAATGGCGAGTGCTCAACAGATTGAAACAGAACTGAGCTTAAACGAGTTCTTGATGAGAATCCTTGACTGAAAGGAAGATTTTAAAGGCTGCTAACAGACTTTTGGGTCAGTTAGGATCTCAGCAAATTGTTAAACTTCTTGTAAACGGCGGCTTGTGAGACGAAAGACAAATAATATTGATAGACGTTATGACGCAGGCTTCGGAGAGTTGAAATCTGCTTTACCGCTGCGATGTCTCAGAGTGATTTCCTACATTAATCATTGAAAACGCGGCTAAAACCTACTGATAATATAACATGAGGTATCGTGGAACACCCAGTTGTCGACATGTCGCGAGGTAAGTGGAATATATCATTATTTTCTTTGTGCGTCGTTATTTTCACGTCATTATGCTAATTACCACGGCGGTCTTTGTTTACAAAAGCACAGCTTAAACTTCTTCTTCTAACATTTTACAGTTTCAACTGCCCCAAAATGTTACTGCATATTTTTACAGGTGAGACATTGATCTTTAAGTGGAGGGTAGTTTTGGGATCTAAAGTGATGTACTTTTGGCGATATTTTCCTTTAAATTTCGCCTATTTTATGGCGCTTCATGAGTAGTTCGAAAGGGAAGAATTTAAAATTCTGTAAAAAAATCAGATGTTGTTCAAATTGCCAAAACAGCCTCTCAACGTAACAAGAAACATTTGCTTGTCTCGAATAAAGTATTTTTTCCCGAATAAAGATTTTTATAACGTATTCTTTGTATGACAAATTGTTTAAAATGTGCCCTAAAATGGCCGCAGAAAGCGCTCTCAGATGGGCAAAACCAAGATGGTCGCCCCAGCATTAAAATACCGATCGAATTGAACTGAAATATTTTTGTGAATCGCTTATCTAGACCATTCATCTGAGAACGTTTGAGGAATTTGATTTTTTTCTCGTCCAAATGACTATAGTTGATAATTACAGAGGGCGACTCTTAAGTCAAATATTTAATTTATATCACTTATAATATAACTTTCACTAATATTGTTGATAGTCGTAAACTAAGATTGTCTTAAAATAACGAAAGGTTCCATAAACGCATTGTCCTCAATGCGCCTTATCTCCAAACCGTGAATAACATCAAGATGAACCTGAAATTCAGTAACTTGTTCAAAATTCCCGATAGGATCTTCTTCAGCTGTGGAGCATTATCATACACCTACTTCAGTTTAATAGCGTCGATGTGTAAATGCTTTCACTCTATCACTGGCTGTATAGGTAGTTTAAAAAATTACAGAACAATGAATGTTGAAACAGTTCCAGTAAAATATTATGTGGAATGGGATAAAACTGACATCGTCATGTCTGGGATATAACGGATAGAGAACACAATGCATCCTTTCGAAAAACGGGTAAAGCGGAGATTGATAATATTTATTCCCATCCATAAATACTTCTTAGACAGCTGCTGTTTACTACCAAAACAACGGCCGTCCCAAGAGCGTCGCGGTTAAAAACTCTCTGAGCATAATTAAGGTAAAATAGATGTCGTGATTATGTTTCTTGCTGGCTTGGTCACGAAATTCTTTTGTTTTTTCTTCTGTTACTCCTAATAACGCGGCTGCTTGTGGGTGAGTTGTCTTCCCGCGGCCAGATCCGTTTTTCATGGGTCACAGACCATCCATCTTAGACTTTTGGCTAAAGCTGTTTTTGCGGAATGGCGAAAACATGTTACTGTGTGCTTATTTGAGTTTTTGCTCTTAAAAATTTTTTTCGTTCTTTTCCCCCTCGTTGTCGTTTTACGAGTGTTCTTCCCCCAATGACATTCTTTAGCAAACTAGATTAATTCTGAAGACGTGGCCTAACCACCTCTTTTCCGGCACTTTGTTAGCTACTAAACACACACGGAAAGCGTCTAACTGAAAAGACTAGGGTGATTGATTGATTGATTGATTGATTGATTAAAGTGTACGGAAGCCGATAAGGGACAATTCCAAAATATTTTTCAAATACGAAAAAAATATTTAAAAAAGCAATTTCTTTTGAAAATCTTTGTTGAAAATCTTAATAAAAGTTTGGATCCAAAAATAACTTTCCACAAATCCGAAATTAGTTCTAAAATCCAAAGATCGTCGTCAAATCCAGAAATACATTTTTGACATCGGAAAATATATTTTTTTCACGTGCTGTTTGCGCCAGCAGTCAGTCAGCGTCTGAGGTTTGCTATTCCAAAATTATTGACGAAAGCGAGAAAAGAGCTTAGAATAGTACGATGTTCTGCTATAAGCTTAAATGTGGAAGCGAATTTCGAGGCACTGAGAAATTCTGCCGTCGACGCTAAAGATGGAAGTATGTTGTTCAGTTCCGCAGACGAGAGATTCGCCATAGATCATTACTTTGAACAGGTTGAAAGGGTATTTCGTTACGAGACCATTGTTCGCTTTCTGGAACAATGCCATGGGATTTCCATCAATGTGAGAGGGCTGAGACAGTATGAGCTGCCAAGAAGAAATCAAGTTGATTCAGACCAGGCATAGTCAATCGAACTCAATCCATGGATTGAGTTCGATTGACTATGCGAGTTCGATTGAGTTCGGCAATGGAACCAAATCAAACACCGATATGGCACATTATTTTTCTTTCTAAAACTTTTCCATCCTTATAAAACGCGGTTAAAAGAGAGGTTAACCTATGTGATAGATCAGATGACGGTAAGCTACAGTCTCTATGTAACACAGAAGTGTTCTGCTTGTCATCCTTTCGAAGCAAACATGCATTTTGTTTTCCTTGTTTATGACAAACTATGAACGGGACCGAAAAAAAGAGATAGTGTTTGTGTAATATTTTCAGGTTTAGGGGTATTAAACTGTTTTATTATATGGCAAGGTAGTCTTGAGGTAAATCCCAGCCTTCTGATTGGTTCTTTCTCCGTCAGGATTTCGCCATACCGACCGTTTCCATGGAAACGGGCATAAGCTGTGTATTTTTGTTTTCGAAAGCCGGCAAATTCAAAATTGGCAGCTAAAACTACGAAAAGGAAACGTGTAAATACTGTCATTCTTCGCGAAGAAACTACCTAAATGACTGATATTTTGCAGAGCTGGAGCTTACAACATGGACGAAGAAGACGAATATTTACCAAGCGAATTTTATTATCCTCAAGATCTGGAAATGTCTGATGTAGACACTGAAACAGGCATCAGCGAAAGTCAGGAGGCCATAGACAATTTTCATGTGAACAAACAGAAAAGTGCAAATACAAATAAGAAGACGACTACTGATATGAACACTCTTCTCTTCTACGTGGAAGCTAACGTATGACAAATGAAAGAATTGAAAGCCTACCTGCGTCGGAGCTTGACCACCTTGACCACACGCAGGAAAAATGGAGAAGAGTACGAGCAAGCAACAATTTCCAAATTCCATTCAACATACTCACGGACAACGAGTTTGAAAATTCGAGAAGCGTACTAGCTGCGAAGCGCAAGTTGCTGGTTCTCTAGCACGGCAAAGGAACTGAACAAGCCGCAAGCCGCTAAGATGCTCTTTTTGAAAGGGGAGAATTCTGCGTGTTTGCACTTTTCTGTTGGTCTATAAAATCGTCTTGAAGTCTTTATAGTTTATACTCAACACGATTTACGTTGTTTTCAAACTCGTGGTAGCTTGTTCTTTCTGAGTTTCTCGCGTCATGAAAACCACGTTACGGCGGAAGCCCTTTGAATTCATGTCACCGGAAGGGCGTTCTAATAGAAAATAAAGAAGCATGGCGCAATATCCATATAATAAACTACTTACTAACCTAGCTAGCTCGAGCCGTACTAGGGAATATGTATTATATTAGCGGAGCTCCATACTCATATAGGAAAGAAAAGGAAACCCATGAGTTGATTTTCTCGTGGTTAACATGGCTAGCGGTATTGCTCGTGGGCGCGTACGCACGACGACGACGACGACGATGACGACGGCAACACAGCGGTCAAACGTCGGGCATGCGCAAATTGGTACATTTTTTGGCAGCCGCGCGCCAATTTCCCGCGCAAAAATTTCAAGGAAAACTGGGAAACAACCGGTGTCACGCAAAATTTACGAAAAAAAATTGAAAAGTTCATAGAAATCTGTAAAAGGAAAAGAAAGCAGGTAAAAGGAAAACTTAAGACTTTTCAGACACAAAGTTTATTAAGAGTCAATGTCAGTAATTTTCAACTGGGGCCGTGCAATAGCGAAAAAACGAAAACTCTGAAAAAAATTCTCACGAAAGCCCTTAGTGAACTACCTCTAAAAATATATTTTTTACCTCGATCCGATAAATATTTTGGACGTACGGAGATAAACTTGGTTTCGCAGCTCTCAGACCAGGTTTTTGGCGTCTGATACCGAACACCGCTGAGACCTCCTTTGATAATCAAAACACATTTTTCACGAAACAGCAAGTAACTAATCAAATAAAGCAGACGATAATACACATTCTGAGTGGTTATTTTCTCACTTTAAATTAAAACTGAATTTTTGACAAATTTTCCAGTATTTACAGTAATTCGAGCGATTTTTCGCTCCGCAAAATTCACAAAATTAAGGGCATAAAATCATTGACTGGTACCTCGCCTTGTGTATCGAGACTTATTCCACGTGAAAGAACACTATTTCTTCTTGCAAAATCCATTTTCAAAACCATGGGCTACTTAAAATAAAATTTTTGAGGTCGAAAAATACACGCAGTACTTTCGTGAAATTTGAGCTCTTCGAGAATGGCATACCGATGTCGAAAGGTGACACAAACATAACGATAATATATTTTCGAAACTCAGCGCTTTAACAATATTTGCTGTCGCTCACAAAGTAATGTTTCCAAGACTATTCTGCTTGATTGCTATAACTTTTAAGGAAAAATTTGAGAGTTTACCGGTTTTATAGAGCACGAGTCGTAACGTGTAAACTGGTCACGATATGTTCATCAAGGTCAAAGCACGCTTAATTAAATCAAATCGGAACATTTCTCATTCCAACATTGCTTTCTAACACTTAAAATGAGAACAGCATCTTCCATACCTTGCATCAGGCTTGAAAAATCTGCTGCCGGATCAGCATTCTCGAAGGTTACAGAATTCAATTCACTGTCAACGGCAAAAATATGCGTTACAGTCTCTGTTACATGAGACCGCTGACAGATACTTTGATTGTGGGCGCGGATTTTTGTTGTTGTTGTTGTTGTTGTTTTTCCCTTTCTACCCGGCCCTAAATATACGATTATTTATAACTTCAACATAACGCACTTGAAATAAATTTTTCAGGAACGGAATGAACGGTACAAGAGATGGAATAATTCCGATATTAACAACATCAGTATGGGTTTGCATGAAAACAAAATATAACAAATGGGACAGGTAATATTATCAGAGGATATTTTACATTCTGATAACATCGCAAGCACTCTTAAAAACAGGACCCGACAAGTTCCGAGATAAAAGTAATGTAAGGCGCTTTTCGCCTTGATTGTTGTTCCTCTATGTCCATGTTGAAGTAGCTACAGAAAAGCCTCAGTTGTGCAACACTGAGCTTGGTCAGCTTGATGCTGCTGTACAAAGAACATATGATCAGCGTGTCAAAGACAATGGGATGCAACAGCTCGCATTGGTGAAGGAAAGCTAAGCGGGCGGAAGAAAAAGCTTCCTGTTCTCGGGCCGCCTGGCTATCGTTATCGTCAATGGAGTCATGCCCTGGCTGAGCGGTAACTGCATGCTTCAATTTTGCAGCAGTACGTGAAAAGTAGCTCTGAATCTGCTGTGCAGTCAAGAACTCTTCCACGTCGAGGCGCCGCTCATCGTTGTTCCTCCTAGCATAGCGCATGTCCCGTGACACCTTCTAAAGGTCGGCTTTATGGCCACTCTCTTGTCCAATCCGGAACTTGTTATCGAGATACTGACGCTGATTCTCGTTAAAACGGGTGGCCTTTTTCGTGCCTTTTAGAGCCCAGCCTTGCACCAAGGGACATTCTGAAGAGACTTCAGTGGTGATCGGGGCAGCTAATGTTAGCTGAATAGTGGAGCCCTCGTGACCTCTCTCAGCGTATGCCAATTTAGCGGTATCTAAAAGGATATACTTCTCTGAAACGAGCCTGCACTTCCCGATGAGCAAATGGCGCTCCAGGTTTTGGTACTTCTGATAGGTGCGTTTGCATCCCTCAACAGGACATGACAACGGCGAGCTTGCATCCGCCCCTTCGCCATCTTCTTCTGCCTCCTCATCCGTGCATGCATGCAGTTTTCAGCAGATTTCAAGTCTGTTTATTTTCATTTATATCCATTGTCATTTCTTTCCTTATTAGGTATTGGTTTTCAATATTGGGTACTAGTCTTCTCGTTTAAATTTATTGTAATGCAGCTAACCGTTTTATACTTCCTGATGATGTATGTAGAAGAATACGAAACGTTAAGTTCCCAAATCAAGGTTTTTTTACCACATGCGTTGTTTTGTAATATTTGTGACCGCAATTTGTTTTTTTTTTATTTTTACTCAAGCTGAAATGGCCGAAGAATAAGAGTTGCTACGATTAGATCTTTTTTGTTCAGTTGTAGTTGTTACCTTGTAATTGAGACCATGATATACTCTTTCCCTCTCCAATGTTGTATGCTTTCCATACGGTGACACAGTCTTCATGGTAGAAGAAGTTGTTCAAGCTACTGATTCCCTCCCAGCGGCCTGTCATCTCCTGTTGTGGCTTCTCGAGGACGTCAGTGACTAAGGTTACACGAACACCATTAATCCTTCCATGACACAGCATGGCTTCTTTAAAGTCGTGCGCTGTCAGCACAGCGTGGCTTTCGTTAATGTATTGTCGCACGTGAGTCTTGATGGTAGCGGCTTTCCTGTCGCAAGGGCCTTTACCTCCTTGAGGGTCACTAAAGTCGATCCTTTTGACATGGATTCCAGTTGCTGTCCCCATTAGACGGCATGCTGATAGCATCGCCACACTGTGGTAGCACCCAGCGTTGTCTTGTCTAAGTGCCGCAAATTTTATATCGGGATGTTCCACTTTCAGTGACCTCAGTGTGTGTTGGAGAACTCGGACAACAGCATCAGCGTCCTGACTGGACTTTTCTAAAATGTGGACAAAGGTCTGCTGCTGCAGTTGACCGGCCAACCTCCGAACTAATACGCTGACATGCCACGAGATACCACTCTTGCCGAACCAGTCAACTGGAGTCTTCCGGTATCTTTGTGGTAGCCACTTCAGCAGCCCAGTCCTGGGTTATTAGTACCGATGACTCATCCAGACTTTCTAGAGCAGTGGTTCTTGCCTTGTCTTGTTGCAAAGACCGAAGTTGGTGCGCTTTCCAAGACTCTATAGCCTGCACTCCATGGCGGAAAGTATACTGCATGTCATCCCGTTCATCTTCCGTCAGTGGGGACTCAGCTACAACATTTCCAATCTCCTTTAGAGCACCCTTAAGCATCTCACACGAAAGGCACCTGTCTTCCTGACAGTGGGCACAATCCGATCGAAAAGCTTGGTCTTTGGGGTCGCTTAGGGCGTAACTGCTACAGTGGTCGGGTGTGGTTGCATGAGTTGAACCATGCACCTGCAGTAAGAGGGTATGTCGGTGTATGGTATTAACAAATTACGTCATCGTCATGGCATCATTCAAAGATCAACGGAAAGCATAAACTTATAATAACGATACATACAAGATAATAATAATAAAAAAGATAACCTCCTTACTGACTGACTGACTGACTGACTGACTGACTGACTGACTGACTGACTGGCTGGCTGGCTGCCTGACCGGCTGAGAAACTAACTTTCAATAAACCCTACATTTCTTAGATTTTGAATATTTTGGAAGTTGCTTTCCATCACATACCCCTCTCCCTCTGCACCACAAGCGGAATCCCTGCCCGTTGTGTTCAAGGCAGGGTTAAACGCATATGTACATGTCTATCATGGTAATGACTGCGCATATTTTTCTGCGCTTAATTATCTCATCGCTCAAATTCTTCCTCAAAATACATACAAATATCTACACACTTTCGAAATATTTTTTCTAAAAGTTTGGACAGGGACTATGAGGTTATAATATCGCCCTCCTCCATACCTTATAATCGCCTGTGATGTACTGCTTTGCTTCCTTCAGCACCTTCTGCAAGCGGCTTACTCATACCCTGTCGTCATTACTCAGCTTTAGTACCATTTCAATCACTTCGTCGAAAGCCTTCCCGCCGTCTGCCGCTATGTAATCGAGCCCGTGAAGTGATTTTCGTACCGTTGCAGCACAAGAGGACAAGACACGCAGCATGGTTGATCTGCTGAACGTCGTAAAGTTGACTTCCCTACAGTACTGAGTATACTGTGCCACAATTTTGCTCTAAAAAAACATTCTATCCCACTGCAATGTTTCAAATTAGGGTTATGATTACTTCTCTTAGGTGTATCGGTACATGATTAACTCCGCCTCCCTCCCCCAATCCCCTTACACTTGAACAGAAAGCCTGCCAAGTTCACATTTCCAAAGAGTTACGTTAATGCATACCTGCCCTGGCGAGAAGTCCTGCCTCAGTCTTTACGTTTGAATCCGCAAAACCAGCACCAAAAGACCTCCGGTGAATTCTTATGTGCTTGTCACATTTTGCGATTGAGATACATTGAGAGCTGCCTGGGTTTTCTGCGCTAGCTCCGCATTGTCCGCCAACTTGAGCAGCGTATTCACACAGTGCCATTCAACACATATACTTAAACCACGATATCCCGATAAAACACGATACCCCAATATTTCTCTTGTTGAAAGTCAATACGAATTCAGAACAACAACAACAGCAACTAACACAGCGTAACAGACGACTCTGTAGCACTCTGAATTCACAGTGACGCGGGTATTTTTCGATATCATAATCCCAATAAGGTAAAGTAAAAGGGGTTCAAAATGAGAGCACATTTAATCCAGTAAATATCTCAATAAATGAGATGATGTTCTAACCCCAAGTTTGCACAGTGAAGGATTATCTTTGTCACCATATAAGGAAACGTTTCGTTTCTCTCCGCCCACCCGCGCCAAACCTACAGTTTTTTTTCCCTCGAAAAATTAATTATAACTACAACAGTAACGTCGTCTTCATGCACCTTTTAAAGTGGTAGCGGCTCGTGTCAAAATTTATACTTTTTCAAAATATTTCTTTAATTTCCTTGGCTTGATCGACCTTATATTTCTTTGACCAGCGGTCTCCTTGTGAATTGTAACGCAATCAACTGTAATCCGTTGCTTTGAATTCGTCGGAGGTGTGGTTTACGACTTTTAAGTCCAGGATTTCTTCAATGTCCAGAAAGTCCGTCGAAAGGTATGAAGAGCCATCCATTTCAAGTTATTACTGTGTGTGTTAGTGAGCAATTTCTGTCTGGAAAATGTTTCAATTTGATTTGATAACGAGTGCCTCACCTTCAACCCTTGACAAACATGACGTGACCCGTGTACACTTAGGAACGCGAGATCAAAATAAACGGCCAAATTCTTTAATTTTTCCTCAAAAGAGATGGCAAATCACGTAAAATAGTCTTGTAAACATTACTTTGTGAGTGACAGCAAATATTGTTAAAGCGCTGAGTTTCGAAAATATATTATCGTTATGTTTGTGTCACCTTTCGACATTGTTACGCCACTATCAAAGAGCTCAAATTTCTCGAAAGTACTTCGTGTATTTTTCGACCTCAGTAATTTTATTTTAAGTAGCTCACGGTTTTGACAATGGATTCTGCAAGAAGAAATAGTGCTCTTTCACGTGGAATAAGTCTCGATACACAAGGCGAGGTACCAGTCAATGATTTTAGGCCCTTAATTTTGTGAATTTTTGGGAGCGAAAAATCGCTCGAATTATTGTAAATACTGGAAAATTTGTCAAAAATTCAGTTTTAATTTAAACTGAGAAAATAACCACGCAAAATGTGTATTATCGTCTGCTTTATTTGATTAGTTACTTGCTGTTTCGTGGAAAAGGTGTTTTGATTTTCAAAGGAGGTCTTAGCGGTGTTCGGTATCAGACGCCTAAAATCTGGTCTGAGAGCTGCGAAACCAAGTTTATCTCCGTACGTCCAAAATATTTATCGGATCGAGGTAAAATATATATTTTTAGAAGTAGTTTACTAAGGGCTTTCGTGAGAATTTTTTTCAGAGTTTTCGTTTTTTCGCTATTGCACGGCCACAGTTGAAAATTACTGACATTGACTCTTAAGTTACCGGTATTCTGTTGATTTACCATTTTGTTTTGAGCTTTACCAAAAAAGTTTACAAGTCTTAAAACCCGTGTCATGCTACGAGCCGACGGCGTAGTATATTTTTATTTCATACGATCATACGATGCGTGACGCCGGAAACGGACGACAAACGATGTGTAAAAGAAGGAAAAATGGGAGAAGAAAAAGACAATTGCAGTGATTCGGCTTCGCTCAGACGAGCTGGAAATATTTTGGCAAGGACTGTGGGGTTTCCATCCGGATCCTTGATTTGTCTGAAGCACAGGAACGAGATGAATCGAAACGACAAACGACGTTCATGTCCATCGGCATGGGGGCATAGCTGGCCAAAATACCGATCCCAAACCGCCTGTAGCTGGTCTTTGACCAGGTGGGAAAATCTTTTCTAAACTACAAACCTGAGAAAAACTGGTGCACTAAATGCAAAGTCGTACTTCTTTGATATTTGACCTACGTGCTATGACCAATTGACACTTCTCAAATCAAGGTATCCGCTAACCTGTACCACGTGACCATATCGCGGGCTCAAGTTTATAGCTCATCGAGGTTACGTGTTTTTTTGAAGTTGACCGCTGATCAAGTGCTGGTTTTCCGATTGAATCGCGGGCTCATGTCAGGTTAACTTGTTGAAAGCAGGGCAGGCCGGGTTGTTTGGGAGCCGGTTAACGCTAATCTAGGGTTAAAAGTTAACCGAATAATAATTTTTTAATAACTTTTTCTTCTATACAAATGTTTTTCGCTGCTTCTGTTTTGTGTATTTTGTGATTATTGAAACTCAAAACAGAAGGCCAAACATTATACAGAAAATCTCACCGCAAAGTCACAAAACTCAGATCAAAATTCTTCCTTATCCTGGGTTAGCTTAATCGGGTTCTGAACAACCCGGCCCAGGAGCTACGTTTTTAGGCTGGCCTAAATCTATATATCACATTTAAGTATAATTTCTAGAGGTGAATATAAGAACTGGACATTCTGATTGGTCGAAAGGTCATCATATGACGCTTTATTCACCCCGCTAGAGCTTGGCTACTAAGCTCTCCCTCTTTGCCATCTCGGCAAGTAAATATGGCGGACAGTTGCTGAATGAAGTTTTCATTTATTCGAAAGACATCACTCGAAGTCCAGGATATTTGAAAGGATGGAGAATTTTCAAAATACTGCTTTCGCCCTTGGACCAAAAATCTTTTCAAGAACTCGTATTCAAGGCCAATCTCGTTCCCAGAGTCTTCGTTCCCCTTGACCAGCGGTCGAAAAACGAGTGCTCTGGGAGCAACCGTTTCAGGCATGCGTCATAGATGCAGACTGCGCAGTGAAACCGGATAGGCAGAATCACCAGAATTCGGTTATTTCAAAATGGTTGCTCCCAGAGCTCTCGTTTTCCGACCGCTGGTTAAGGGAACGAAGACTCTGGGAACGAGATTGATTCAAGTATCGTAAACACAGTGGTTGCGTTGATCGGCAGCAGGTCAGATCGATTGACCGAAATGTATTTTTCTTCAAACTAAAGCTACTCATTTTAAGGCGATGATGACATCTGTGAATGAAGTCAGCAACGACAAAACAAAGGTACCGGATGAATTTATTTTTCGTAGTGTTTCGCTCGTTTGTTTTACTGTCGAACTCGATGAATACATTGATTGACAATCGATGTACATGTAAGCTTATTATTAAAACTACGGCTGCATACGTGTATGCACACGAACAATTGCGTCTGTGTTTTTATCTACCGTGAACTCAACATTGTCGATGATACGTTTGCACTACAGTCTGACCTGGATTCTCTAGAAAACTGGACAAAGAGTTGGCAAGTTAAGTTCAACTCTGAGAAATGCGAAGTAATGAGAATAACGCATAAGCAGGACAAAAGTACACATCCTTATTACCTGTCAAATAAAGAATTAAGATTTGTTGACTCATATAAAGACCTAGGTGTTAACATGTCAAGAGATTTATCCTGGTCGAATCACGTGGACGTAATTGTGAACAAAGCAAACAAAGTGCTGGGCTTGTTAAAGCGTACAGTTGGCAGTAAGAACAAAGAAATTTTCTCTATGCTTTACAAGTCATTGGTGAGACCGATCCTAGAATATGCATGTCCTGTATGGTCACCGCACCTAGTCAAAGATCTACTAGCTATTGAAAAAGTACAACGAAGAGCATCAAGAATTGCTCTTGGGCAAAAACCCCGTGAGATGCCATACGAAGAACGATGCAAATTACTAAATTGGAACTCACTTCAGCATCGACGAGAGTACCTGTCCTTAGTAGAATGTTATAAAACAGTGTTCGGATTAAATGGTTTAGACTTCAACGATTATTTTGAGTGTTGTAGAAGCAAAAGTACTAGAGCTAACCATCCATTTAAGATCCAAACGAAATCAGCAAGAATTAACGCCTTCAAGTATTCCTTCTTTGTTAGAATTATTAAGGAATGGAATAATTTGCCAAACCACTTGTTCGGACACGACATCAACGACATTAATGCAAACAGGTTCAAATCAAGCCTTAAAAAGTGGATGAATATTCATTAATTATATGCCACAGTACCTAATATCATAGATATCATAGATATTTTAGATTTTAAATTTTGGACTGTTAATTACTTACATAATAGATATTTCAAATCTTTAAATTTTAGATTGTCAATTCTTTACTTAGCAGATATTTCAAATTTTTAAATTTTAAATTGTTAATTATTTACGTAATAGATATTTTAAAATTTTAAATTTTAGATTGTAATTTTAGTTAGGGGACCTAAATAGGGATAACCTCATGGTCCTCCTTTTCAAATACTCTTTGTACTCTGTATTTGAATAAAGTAGTATTATTATGTTGTAGTCCGTTATTTTGTAGTCCTTGATATTCACCTCTGAAATTTATACTAAAACAATTATTCGCCTTAGGCTCACTGAACATTGGTGAATATTCACTTCGCCTTTGGCGAATAATTGTTAAATAGTAAGAGGTCAAACTTTACATACGTTTTATTATTTTTTTTTAATGAGGGGTCAGAAGTGATGCATATCCTGCATATAAATACACTATTATTTATTTACATTAATTCCGTACACTAAACACTCCAAACTATTGCTTGGGTTTCTTACTTGTGATTTTTTTTAGGGGCAAGAAGGCCTCCGTGATCTATGTCACATACGTCTAGCAAGAAAACTAACGAGACGGGTTGGACTCCGCTTATTCGAACTCGGTTATTCCTAACCATCTACCTTTTTTCACTGGTTTTTGTTTCCCTTGACCTAAAATTAAGCCTGTCTATTTCGAGGTCCATTGGTCGAGATGAAAGGTTGACATCATCAAAACATCATGCAACCCTTTTCACATTTTCACAGAGTCGAAACGCTACAATCTGGTGTTTTGATTACACTGTAGTCTTGCGCGCAGTATAACTGACCTCGTCCCTGGATGTTCTCCTCTGGCGCCAAGTCGATAAAAAGCTACATTTCCTGCTCTTATGTTGATTATGTAATTACGAAATTATTGTTTTTCTTATGTTTAATGGTGACTCATTGCTCTTGGTTATGGGCCTTCTTCTTTGAACTATTTTCGCTTTTGGTTAGTTTATATAAGCAAAATGAAAGTGCACTTACTGTTAAACTTCAAATTAATAAAACTGAACTACATGAAATTTCTACAGGATGGCATAAGTTACGTGTACATAAGTGACACATTTTTCTCTTTGAATTTAGACTATCGTCCAATAGACGCAAATCTGAGGACTTCTTTGAGCGACAGGTCAGTTGTAGTGAATACATCCTTCAGCATCACTTGCAGCTCAAAGGCCAACCCACCTGCAAAGTATCGATTCTACAAAGATCAGGACAATTTTGTTAATGACACAACTGGCAGTGACGTCTCGGTGATCGCAACGTCTTTCAATGAAAGAGTGAAGCAGGTGAACTATCGTTGCATTCCGTTCAATGACTTTGGTGATGGACCTGCAGAAGTTATAACTGTTACAGTGTTATGTAAGTACACAACATAATTGCTATCCTCTTTCTGTCGTTGACTACCGTCACTCAACAACCTTCCTATAATCCTGGGTATTACTGGATGATTTATTTCCTCACAAGATTTCTCCTTATAATATCTTAAAGAAATCAATGTTGTTGAATTAACCAGTGAGCGCTGTCGTAGTTCTGACAAAACAAACAAAACACCTTTATAATTACAAATATCTTACTAATACATTGCACGCCTTGTTAATGAATTTCCTAATAGTCTTCATTTCTGTAAAGTTCTAAAAGAAAAATTACACTTTACTTTTGTGTTTGAGATACACAGAACAACTCTGGCATTTTCCCAATAGGACTACACTACTGCCTATTTAAACTAAGAAAACATAACTCCATTTAATAGAAATACTTTACGTCGAGGAAAAAGTTTTTGTTATATATCGTGGTAGATGCAATAATAAAGTGTATTATCGTTTGTCTCACGATGTAGTCACTTGAGATGTAGACCGCTACGTTTCGACTGCTTACTGCTAGTCTTCTTCAGGCGATAAGGTCGACTCATTGCACGGTATCATTTATATCACAAAGGTCGGCTGTGATTGGTGCATTTCGATCCTCCTATTGTTCCATTGTTCTGGCGAGTAGCTGTTCCCTCAGTGGTCCGCTGTTGTACCGTTCTCCTGTTGTTGTGTTTTTTGATCGTGGGCATCCATGCTTCAGGAACTTCAATTCCACTATCCCTGTTGATGTTATTAGGGTGAAGTCTTATGTGAATAGCTTCCTTGACCTTACGTGTGTACCAGTGAGGATCTCGATCAATAAACTTGAACTCATTCCAGATAGGATAGTGGCCGGTCTCGTGGGTGTGTTCAGAAACGGCGGAGGTCTGAGTACGGGCGAGTCGTATATCCTGTCGTGTTCTTTGATCCTCTCCTGCATAGATCTCCCTGTTTCCCCGATGTAGACTTTGCCGCACTCACAGGGAATCCTGTAGACAACACCTTGTTTAGCCGGGTTGACGGTGTCCTTTGGTCGCACTAAGTGTGACCGAAGCGTCGTGTCGGACTTAAAGACGGTGCGAATGCCTTGTTGTTCTAGGCAGCGGCGGAGAGACTCCGAAACTCCTTGGACATAAGGTAAAACGGCGGTGGATTTAAATTCCGCGACGGGCTCTCTTCTTGGGGTTGTTCGTGCCTTTGTGATCTTCTGTACAAAAGAGGAGGGATATCCGTTAGAAACAACTACAGATGACAGATGTTTTTTCTTTTTTTTTTCTCCAGCGATTACTGATGGTTTGGTCACGAGACGTTTAGCCCGGTCGCACAGACACTTCACAATACGGCGCCTTACTGACTGAGGGTGGTGTGAATCATACACTAGGTACTGATCAGTATGTGTTGGTTTCCTGTAGACGCTGGTGGTAAGGCGGCCATCAGGTTCTCTACAAACTGACGTGTCGAGAATGGCGATCTTGCTGTTATTTTCGATCTCCGTGATGAAACGGATTGATCGTTGTTGACTGTTTAGGTGTTGCAGGAAGTCGGCAACTCTATCCCGATCCAGGATGTTGAAAGTATCATTTACGTAGCGTTTCCAGATCTTAGGCTTGCAAGGTGTTGACTCTATTGCTGGTTCTTGCAATATCTCCATGTAGAGCATATAGAGATTAGCAATAACCGTGGATACAGGGCTCCCCATGGCTGCGCCGTCTCGTTGTTCGTAAATCGATCCGTTGTACTGGAAGTACGTAGATCTTAATACAAAATCCAAGAGGTCCGCGATTTGAACTGGTGTAAGTGTCGTGCGGTCAGCAGGCCTTCGTCGTTCTCCATTTTTTGTAGCGCGGCTTGTACAGCGCCCTCGATCGGTACGTTGGTAAACAGTGATTCTAGCTCGAAAGACACCATGATCTCGTGGTCTTGGATCTCTTCACTGGCGATGATGGGGGCGAAGTCAGTTGAGTTTTTCACTGTGAAGTTCGAGTTACCTGCAAGAGGAGATAATAAGTTAACCAAGAAAGCAGACAGGTCGTATGCAAAGGTATTGACACACGACACAATTGGCCTAAGCAGTGTGGCGGTCTTATGGATCTTCGGCAAACCATAGATCCTAGGTGGTTGAACCGCCTGTGATATGTGTCCATTCCGTTTCAGAGTTAGCAGCTTCTCAGATTCCGGGTCAAGCGGTCTGTCGGATCTTTGTTGAGCAGCTGGTATGGTCCGGAATCAATTAACGCTGACATTTTTGCGTGGTATGCGTCAGCGTCCAGGATTACGCTGGCGCGACATTTATCAGCTGGAAGGACCATGATGGAGTTGTCCTCTTTTAGGCTTTTAAGAGCCTCCTGCTGTTCCTTCGTGATGTTGGGCGTGGGTGGTTGTGCCTGTTGAAGGATGGTGTTGACAGATCTCCTGACTGTGTCTGCTCGCTCTGCATCCAGTGGCCTGACTGCTGACTCAATCTTGGCGATGATCTCGGTGGCTGGGACGCTTGTAGGAGTCACGGCGAAATTTAGACCTTTCTTCAGTAAGGACACCTCAGCTTCGTTAAGGGTCCTGGATGACAGGTTGATAACCCACCTCGTTTTGTCAACAAAAGTTGTAGCAGAAACGGAAAACTGTTTCTCCAGCAAAATTTTCTCAAAATTGCGCTGTTGACGGTCTTTGGTGGTATTAAAGAGTCGCTGGATAGTGGATTTAACCTCGTCGAGTACCTCTGCAGCGTCATCCGCAGAAAGAGTAGATGTTATGCTCTGTGCTGTTGATTCGGGTTCTTTCTTCGTATCTCCCTTAGCTCTCTGCGTCAGTCTGATTCTTTCCCTCGGGAATCTCATGGATGCTAGTTCGGCCGCCAGTTCCCACCAGAGGCGCACACAGAGTCGCTGAGCAAGCATCCATGCGATTTATTGATTGAGATCCTCACTGGTACACACGTAGGGTCAAGGAAGCTATTCACATAAGACTTCACCCTAATAACATCAACAGGGATAGTGGAATTGAAATTCCTGAGCATGGACGCCCACGATCAAAAAACACAACAACAGGAGAACGGTACAACAGCGGACCACTGAGGGAACAGCTACTCGCCAGAACAATGGAACAATAGGAGGATCGAAATGCACCAATCACAGCCGACCTTTGTGATATAAATGATACCGTGCAATGAGTCGACCTTATCGCCTGAAGAAGACTAGCAGTAAGCAGTCGAAACGTCGCGATCTACATCTCAAGTGACTACATCGTGAGACAAACGATAATGCTCTTTATCATTTAAAATAGTTTGTTTATCAGATTATGGATCTTTAATCTCAAGGATCGAGTTACAGTATATTTTTGCTTTCGAGTTGCACAGACCAAAACAAGACTCTTGCAATTTCCAGTGAGATTACACTACTACCTAACAAATATATCGAAATACATTAACATTGATTAATGAATGATGTCTTTTAAGGTTAATGTTATCTTTTTGAAGATGCACCTGATGCAACAACCCTCACAACAGTTCCTAGTAACACTACATTACTTCATGACGGTATAATGACTTTGAATTGCAAAACAGACGCCAGTCCTGGAGCTGAGTATCATTTCTACTTTAATGGCAAGTTTGTTGGTAACAGTGCTTCAGGTGTGTTAAATGTCACAGTTGAAGCCGACGGAGTGTACACTTGTGTTCCTGTAAACACAGTTGGCACAGGAGGCAATGCTACTGTCAGCGTCACTGTTGGTAAGCTAGCATTTATGTAATACAATAAAAATTATCTTTTCTTTGATTAGGGTTCGACGACAACTTGGAACACTTTTATATTTTAGGCATGTTAAAGAGGAAAGTTGAAGCACGTAAAGAGGAACGATGAGGCCTTTCATATTTGCCCAATATCTTCTAAAGCTTTGCGGAATGGACACTCTTTAAGTGTTCTTGTGAACTCTATGGCTTTAAGTTACAACTTCGATCGCAACTTTGATGCGTCAAGCAGCACTTCTTACTCTTTACATATCTCGTAAACTGAGAAACCGTTCCTTTTATTATTCGATATGTATTGTAACTGGTTTTGTTTTTAAAAGCAAAACAACTAATGGCGATGTTCAAAGCTTATGCGGCCGAGTGCACTGTATTCTACACTATTCTTAGAATTCTGTTCATTAGTCGGTCCTCCCCGTCATCCATCTGTGACCATTTGTTTCTTCCTTCTTTCCCTCCCACCCTGTCTAGTTCCTTGCTTTCTTCTCTCTTTTTTCAGCGATGGAACGGTTTAGTTCTGTTGAATACTTTAACGTGATCTTAGCACTTCTTTTTCCGTTTAGTTGTGGGAGCTAAAACCATTCTAATAAAGTTAACCGTTACAAACAAGGGCTGTGACGATAACCCTTCAGACACCTGCGAACAGATAGGTGAAATGGTAAGTAAAATGTAAATCTCTTTTACTCACCAATAAACTGCTACATAGAGTTTCTTATCAGATTTTCAAATTAGCTGCTACTTCGTTAGATATGGAATTTTTACTTAGGCCTCCAGCTTAAATTCGAACTTTCTTGCAGCCATTTCTTTTTGCTTCAACTAACTGATCATATACCTAAAACGTGTCTGCACTATACCGTCATGATTCGATTTAGCGTCCTCTATTGAATATAAAGCGACCCCTACTAATTCGCCCCATTATGGAAGTGACTTTAGAGAAATTTAACAATTATTGGACAAGGTTAAGCAGAATATCGTGATTTGGCAAATAATTGAAAAGTAATTGTAAGGCTGTAAAAGTCGTAAATATCTCACAGTGTAAGATGAATGGAGTGCTGTGTACGTCCAAATCCGCCATAGTTCTGAAATAATAAAACTATATGCCTTTCTGTTAGTGTCAAATGTGCTTATGTTATTAGGTCAATGGACAGATCAAACGTGAAGGTGCTCTTGAAAAAATATTCAAAACTGTAGAAGTCAAAAACTGCAAGTATGAAATCTTCCTTTTTATGTCATTTTTGTTAACCGTTAAGGGTTAAATGAGGATTGTACCTTGAAAATTGCTAAAAGAGGGAAATAAAATGCGGTAAATGGAGGAGGGGAAGCACAGGAAGCCACCAACGTTTCGGTTTATCGCAGTTAAAGTTTATTTCTTAAGGAAATTTGATAGCTAACAGTTACTGATTAATATTGATTGAAGTGATTTCCAATCACGATTTTCATTGATTGGTCATTAGTTCCTCTGTTTTCAGATGTAAGTTATAACAGATTAATAGCAGATCATTTGGATTACCAGCATAACATAAATTGGAAATTACTTATTGTCATTGTTCAGTTATATGATAGGGAACGTTTTTTGTAAGGAATACGAAAGTTTTTTTGTTTTTGGACTAGCGGAATGTCTTTTTTATCTTTTTTTAAACGCATAGCTGTTATTTTGTTTTATCAACATCAAGTTATTAAAGGATAATCACCGCAGCAAGTTTGTGAACCTGACATTCACTCGTTATCTCTTTGTCAGAGCAAGGACGATGGGCTAACGCTAGAATAGTTGGTTTCACTTTCACACTATGGCAGTAAATTAACCTTTATCAACTTCAAGTTCATAGACACCTGTGTTTCTCTTGCCGAGGACGCAGCTCAACAGATTCTTTAGAATGTATTACCTTTGTGCATTGAATTTGTCTAAAACATATTCAAAGCAATGTAACTTGATAGCTTCATTTCTGTTATTAGGTGTGGCAGCGTGACTGCTTATTTATCCTTGGATTTCACTCAAAGTGTAAACATCCTCGACGTTCTCTCTGTTCTGAAAATAGCAGCAGAGGGCGACGGTTTTGGTGACTTCCAAATTGATCCAGAATCCATACAAGCAATTACTGATGAACAGCTTCCTACCGATTCTCCAATCAGTACACAACAACCAACAAGTACGCGAAAGAGCTATTTTTTTTTTGTCAATATTTTGCTTTTCAGCAGCTCATATTCTCTGCTGCCGTTTGACAGGAAGTATGAGCCATGCTACTGGTCATTGTTCTTTGGGGCAGCTTTTATTCGCAGTGTGTTTGGAAAGAATTCTTACCCTTGGACGAACATACACAACACTCGTTGCAAGACAGATTTCTGAGAGTAAAGTATTTTATTTTTTATATCCTTTACTGAGCAGGAGTGTAAAATCTCTCTGTTTTTAAGTGATCTTGTCCAAACTGTACCATGTTGTGAATCAAATGCATCTCAGCGAAGCTCATTTATGATTCAGTCTATATGATGTTGTTTTTGAAATGGACTTTCTCTTTCCTTTTTCATAGGCGATAAAAAATGCGAATGCTCTTGTAAAGATGTCTTGTTTGGAGCTATAATTGGAATTCTTGTTCTTATAATAATTCTCCTCATTATCTACGTGGTGTGGCTGCACAAGAAAGGTAATAAAGTAATTTCTTTTTTGAGGAGCTGTTTTATTTATTACAGGTTTGTGTGTCTCCTCATTAAATGCTTAGAATACATGTAACAGTCTCTTCTTTTGTTCCTTAGGTGCAGCAGGAACAAAACGGTAAGACTGTGTACCCTTTTATTTACGATATAACGGCACATCCCTAATTAATAAACCTCTCACTTTAGTCGTGAAAGAGTACCTGGTAAAACCTTTTTGTAATATGTTAGTGACTTTTGGAACTGGATTGATCCCAGTCCAGTCATTCCTAATCAAATAATACTAAACAATAATTATAATTGTTTCTGTTTATCCAGACTTTTGTGTAAACAAACCGTATGCCGGCCTTTATTCTGGAGATGATTATTACGAGACTAAAAGGTTATTGGTTTTTGACTGAAAGAATATGACATCAGGTATCCGATTATGGAAACTTAGCCAAATTGACTTTCGGTGTTATCTTTCTTACATTTTCAGGCAATATGAAGACAACAGAGGAGTATATGATGTAAGATAATCTATTTGTTGTTTCAGGGTTACTAGTTTTTTTCGTTTTACTTTATTGCACAAGTTTGTTTTACATTCACAACTAATTACATCTAGAAATACTTCACACCATTCTCGCAGCAGGAGGACAGCATAATAAAACGTAATACTGGGGAATTTCAGGCACTTTAAGAGTCAGGTTCAGACTTCGTCTCTTTGATGTACAAGCAAATTGATTTCTTCCTACGATTTTCTTTATAATAGTACGCTGGACTGTTCTGGATCAACGTTTTAAGACAAAAAATTAAAACAAGCAAAGTGATGCAAATAATTCTGTGAGTGTCTTAAACTTTATTAAATTCCACACATGTAAATTTATTTTCATATCGATCACACATGGAAGACTTGAGAGAATCTAAATTTGCGGAATGAATAACAAAAGTACGGAAAATTGTGCGATTTCTGAGAAAAAAAAATAGTCATAGTTTACATTGACATGGTAGTGTTAGATCAGTGTTATTGTGCGAAGAACATCGTTGCGTGTTTGTGGAATTTTTTCATGAATTAGACGAGATGTTATGAAGAAGGAGCGATATCCATCTAAACAGCACTATAATCCTACAATACATCAGCGGTTTAGAGAAACAAACATTTACGTTGTGATGCTACTACTGAAGGTCACAAGGTAGACCAAAGAAAGTTATTTCAAGCTGCCAAGCAAGAAATTGTGAGAAAATGGCAAGCTCCTGGTAGCTGAGCTCCGAGAAATGTCAGAAAACTTTCCTAAAATCAAAAATAGCGCTGTTTGAGGTTCTCGGCCGATCACGCTTTAACACAGTGATATCTTGTGCAATTGTGGCTTGTGCGAAGCACGAGCTAAAGGCAGCCAAAATTGTGAAAACCTCGACGGGCGGTAATCTCTTCTCCCCTCCCCTTTGTACATCCAAGGGTTAAGATCAAACTATCTGTAAAATGTCCTTGTACTCAATACCACTATATATGAAGTTGTCTAGGTAGTTGAAAACAATATTCATCATCTCTTGTTCATCAGAATGAAATAGCATTGAGTGAAGTTGAGCCAAGTAGTCCTGTTTCCACTAACTCCACCCAGCCTCGCTCAGAATACATGGACTTAACAGAAGCAACGACAGACAACTCCAAAGAACAACATGTTGTTCAAAGTGCTGATTACGCGCCTCTTCATCCATCAACACGTTCTTGGGAAGTTGCAAGGCAACACGTCACTATAGAAAAGACAATTGGTAAAGGTGCTTTTGGTCAGGTTTCCAAGGGAACGGCAATGGGACTTCGAGGCAGGCCTGGAAAGACGACAGTTGCTGTTAAAATGCTTAAATGTAAATTTTGTTCTGCTGTTACTTCCAAGTCCCCCTAAACTAGAAAATTCTTCATTTATTTCCAAGTTTCCTATATTTCAGCTGACCGACATTTTCAACCTACGTTCAAGTCGGTGTCTTAATGGTTTGCTGGTGCTTAGTACTCGTCAACCGTTTCAACAAATATTTGCTGAACACCAGTGATCCGGCAATCTTTCACTGAAAACACTGTACAGTTACCTACTTACAGTTATCGTTTCTTTGAAATTCATTTAAATCTACCAATGTTTGTTAGTTTGGTGTTTGTTGTTGCTGTAGTCATTGTTGCTGTTGTTGTTGGAGTGTCAGTAATAAAACATACAAGAGTTTTTGAGACGCAATAATGACGTTCATATCGTCGATTAAAAATCGTCACACCGGATAACATGGCGAGTGCTTGTTACAACTATGGAACACAGCTATAGTGTATACTTTTGGCCTAATTCATTTTTTTTCCTTTTGCAGTCAATTCTCCCGAATCAGACAGGAGAGATTTGCTGAGAGAACTTGACACAATGAAGCAGCTCAAACCACATCCTCATGTCATCAAACTACTGGGATGTGTCACAGAAACTGGTGAAGTGTTGAATTTAAATTGAAATAGCCATATCGTGCACGTGAATTAGAGATTGACGGTATGTTCTGTCAAAGAACACCATTCATTAGATTTTACACTAGATAAATTCACCTACTATCGTTTATGCGCTGTATTTCTGTTGAATTTCAGTTTATATAATGTTTTACATTAAGCATCATTATTTCGTCGTGGATTTATACTACTCGAACAGTTTTGTTTATTGTCATGTGTAAAGAATCTAGCACGACGAAGTTAAGATAAAAGTGCCTTTTCGAGGTCAACAGGAACTGAGTCCAAGGTTTGGAAGATTTATTTCTAAATGTATTCCCTAGAGCCACTACTGGTGTTGATCGAGTATGTACCTTATGGAGACCTGCTGGGATACCTGAGAAAGAGCCGTGGACTGAATGACACTTATTACAAAGACCCGGATATCAAACCACAAACAAGTCTGACGTCACAACAGCTGATGAAGTTTGCTTGGCAAATCGCTGATGGCATGAGTTACCTGTCTTCAAAATCTGTAAGTTAGATATTTTCTACAATTTTTTAGCAGCACTTTCCAGCATTAGGGGAAAAATCTGTTCACAACAGGAATTGTGGAATTATGAAAAGAACGAAACGACTTTTTCAAGGTGGAATTTCAACTGCAAGAGATAAGTTATTGACAGGTTACAAGAATGCCAGATTTTCTTACGTAATTTATACGTTATTTATTTGTGTTTGCTTATACGTCTGATTTTCAGAATTTTTGAATGATTTGATATCCTTTATAACAGATTATCCACCGAGACCTGGCAGCTCGAAATGTGTTGGTTGGTGAAAGAGAAACGTGTAAAGTAACAGACTTTGGAATGGCTAGAGATGTTCAGCAGGAGAACACTTATGAAAGAAAGACAAAGGTAAGGAAATAAAGAATGATAAAATATAAATAATGAAATAGCTCCTTGATCAGATATCTGAACCTTCAACAGTGCCACACTTTATGTGCATTACATCGTTACCTCTTGTCTATTCCTAATGTTAAAGTGTAAACCACGAATATTCCTTGCAAATCGTCTGCTAGGCAAAGAATGTTTGTCCCATTACGCAGCGCACTTCTTGCCAAAATAATGATAAGGTTTTCACTTTTTGATCTTGTGGAGACTGTCGGTCCAAGTCCGAATCTGTCAGGAGTCTTTATTGCCTTCTTTTTTTTTTTTACTAAACCGGCAAAATGAAGACCGAAAATGAAGAGAAGGAAAGGCTTAAAATTTGATCTACGGTTAGTATGATACCCAGACCTCCTAGGTCGGCCAATTCGTTTAAAACATATAGTTATTGGATAAGGTACGAATGTTGCTGTTACACTACTAGACCATTGACCGAGAGAAAATTATACGCGCATGTAGACAAGAAATCTGTCTGCACACACCCTATGCGTGCGCAAAATTGACCTAAATCACATTGAATCGTTTCATGAAATTCATTAATCTTTAGGGCCGTCTTCCAGTCAAATGGACTGCTTATGAAGCGCTGTTGTATGGAACGTACACCACCAAAAGTGATGTGTAAGTAAATTCGGTGACGCCTCGTTATCGCTATGTTTGTCATTACGTTTATATAAAAAGTTGATGGTTGAAATACTATTTTGGCTACTAGAATAAAATGTTTCTTTAACGATAGAACTACGTTCATTGTCCTAGGTGGTCTTCTTTATCCTCTGATAAATTGCTCTCGTCTGTATCCTCCAGTTACTTACAGATCAAGTCTGGTTACAGGCTACTTAGTGAGCAGAAGGTCAAGCAAGCAATTTTTGACATCCGCTGGCGCTGCTTTTGTTTTTCAAATGTTTGTGTTAAAGAAATAGGTCATCAAATGTTATTTTAACGTTCATTAATCATTTATTTCATTTTGCAACAGGTGGAGTTATGGAGTTGTCCTTTACGAGATTTTCACGATAGGTACATTAGACATCTTATGTAGAAAATATCCTCGACCGGTAGTTTTGTGAAAAATATTAGAGAAGAACTCTGTTTTCTTTGCCATGAACTGAATTATTACTGCAACACAAAAAGATGTTAACGAGAAAAAGAAAGCAGCGAAAACGAGAGTTGTAATCGTGCTTATGCAGCTGTCTTAACTTCTCCTTTTCTGCATGTTCACAATTCATTGCATGGAGGAAGGAATACACACGAGGCGATAGCTGAGTGTCTCACTGATATCCTAACCACATTTCGACGTCTTCTGTGAACAATTACTGAACAGACACACGGCAATATGGAATGAATCTATAGAGAAACAAAAACTGGTTATGACGCCATCTGTAGCAGACGTCTGTGTTCCAATTGATCATAGACTAAGTAAGAAACAGGCAAATTTCGAACGTAATTTGACTGATTATGTAATACCCTGTTTAAGTTGAGGTTCCTTCAAACGCTGTCGAATGTCCTTGTGCTTTTATCAGTAGACTCCAGACGTTGCTGCTGTGTTTTTTTTTGTTTGTTTTTTTGTTTTTGATTTCAGGTGGATCACCGTATCCACGAATGAATGGCAAAAGAATTGCAAGCCTGCTTCAGGAAGGATACCGAATGCCTAAACCACAACACGTGGATGATAAATTGTAAGTTTTGCGCTTGGAGAGATTAAACTGGCAATGATTACCCTTTTACTGGCGTCTGTGACATCTATGGAAGCGATGGATCATTATAAAAAAAGAGGCAAAGTGCGCGAAGCAAAATAAATTAAGAATATGTCAAAAATCGAAGTAAAAGCTCTTGCATGACATAACGATTGTTTAATCCTTCCCGCGCTCGGCTCAAAAATGTAATGGTCAGTCTCTGAAATTTCACGTCAACTTCGAACGAAGTAGTTGTAGATGGATTAATGGCACTCTACACGCTTAAACTGATTCAGTAGCAGTGGTAATTGATATTTTGGAGACAATTTTCATGAGAAAAAATAATTTCATCCATTTTAAGTTCTTGTTTATCCTAGGCATGAGATAATGTTGAAATGCTGGCAAAATGGCCCGGATGCAAGACCAACATTCACTGATTTGAAAACCCAGCTGAAAGATATGGAGAACCAACACAGGGTAAGACAAGTAGAAAGCACCTATTGAACGATTACCTTTATGTTTTTCATCAAGAAAGGTTAGAGTTACTAACGGGAAGTTAAATGAACAAACATTTTTGGTGTGCCATCGAACAGGGTAGAGTCACTGACCCCAAAACCTCGTTAAGTTATGTGTCGTCGAGTATGGCAATCGCCGCTTTAATGTTTACTAGCTGACGTTTCCGTTAACCACTAATATAACGGTCCTTCTTAAAAACGGTAAAGGTTCATTCAGCGTTTGGTTGATTGAAAGTTTCTCTAAACATACAAAATTGTGGTATAGGATTAGAGTTTGAGTTCAATGAGGATGAGCAAACGCAGTTTCTAGGCGATACTTCAATTACTTCTTATCAATAGGCGTTCTCGTGTCTCGAGAGGCAATCTGTCGAAAAAGGAAATAACACGTGCTTTCGACATTGCTGGTCCTAGAAGTATACATGTAAGAGTCTAGTTAATCATCCTTAGAGTTCTGGAGACTGTTGGTGGCGAAGGTAGCTGCTTGAGAAAGTTTTCCTCGCGGGCATTATGATCGATCTATCTATTTTTATGCTGCCTTTCCTTTTCGGTACAAGAGGAGGAGGACTGGAGAAAACTGTGAACAAACTTTCTTCCTGGAATAAATTCTTACCCAACAAGGAAGACAAATATGACGACTAAACTACAGTTGTATAGCCATCTAGCCCTGCTCCAGGCTCTCGGTCAACGGGTGGCCGGGGACGATCGAAAAAGCAGGGGAGCTGTTCAAAGGGTGGGCAGCGCTGTCCTCCTGATAAGTCACTACCCAGTGAACAGTCTACTAGTTGTAATTTGTTTTGCCAATACCTATCCAGAGGATAGCGATTTATCCAGTGGATAGCGTTTTTCACCCTTTGAAAAACTGGGCCCAGTTCTGCAAGCTCAGTAAGGAATCCAGGACTTTCAGATTTTTTTATCGACTCTGCTAAGAATCGGGACACTGTATGGTTTCCATAAACCTGTATGGCACACAGGAGATGAATCGCTTTGATTTTCCTGATGTAAAGATGTCATAACCGTCCCTTGAAAGAGAGTCATCCGTGTTCGTTTACGTGATTTCTATGTCATACGCATGAGCAGGAACCACAGTCATTTGCTGAATTTTTTGTTAGCCATTGTTGAACAACATGGCCTGTTGTATTTAGAGAGTTGTGGTGTTCAACCTTTTGATGATTGTGTACCGTTCATGTGATAATTTTTACGCTTAATCACCAGAGGTATTTTCTCCTCTCCGTAGCGGCTGATCAATATGAAAATGTACGATGACAGGCAGTTATATGCAAACGTCGAGGACTTGGTGGTGTGAACGGGCGAAGATAAATAACTTTGTTTTTGTTCAGTAGTGTTTTAATGGAAAATACCCTTTCCAGTAGTATTAATGCCACTAATTAAGCTAAGATGTTAACATGAGTGTTTCGTTAGTTTACCCCTTTACTCCGAAGCGAGGCGCCATAACATCGTTATTTGTACGTCATAAAATTACTGTAACATGCCCTGTCAAATTTCACACAAAAAGGAGAGATAGTGTATGTTGAAAAGTGTCTCAGTTGATAAAGGCAAACAAATTCCGCTGGAGTTATGCATTTTTTTTTCAACAAAAATGAAACGAATACAGGGACGGATCTAGGGGGGGGGGGGGGGGGTGCAGGGGGTGCGCACCGACCTCCCTGAGATGACGTGCTGCTTTAAAATTTGTTTAACTCACCAGTCAGTTACGCTATTCCTTAGTGGTTCACCCCCTCCTAAGAAAGATCCTGGATCCGCCCCTGCAATAGACAGGCAACGTGAATGAGGAAATAAAAGAAGCAAAAATTAGACAAAGTACAAGCAAGGTTTTAAGGGGATTTCTAGTCTTTGTTGTTACTAGAAACGATAGCTGTTTATATAAAGAACTTAGTTTTTTTAAATGTAATTGTATTTAGTTTCTTAGAATGTCAGTCCATTTTAATTCCTAATGTTATCGCACGTCATCCCGTTAGTCAAGCTCTATGTTTGTTCTTTAAAAGAAGTATTTTCAATGTTCAGAAGGAATTTGCCACACGTTGGATTAAAGCTTAGCATTTTTTACATTTCTATTTTTTAAATTGCTACTGTTGATAAACAGTATAAAGACTAATTGTCTGTGTTAGTTTTCAGCAATCTTTACTTTTGTAAACAAGTAATAAAACAATTCCAAACAAATCGTGTTCTTTAATACTTTCAAGCGAGGCTTCTTGTGTATAATACATGGTAGGATAAATTAAACAAAAATCGTTCAAACTGCGTATCGTACATGTACTGGCGACAGAACCCAACACGAGAGATAGTTTCGTGAACTTTAATTCGCGATTATATGACGTAATTCCATCGAAATAGAACTCACAAAGGATTTTCTTTCAAACTTTACCTGTCGGCTGCTTATTTCAAGAGAACTTAAATTTTGAAATAAATAAGGGGGTCCCGGTATTCGTTTAAGAGCATGAGGACCTTCAATAAGCCCCAAAATTCTTTAAATTGTCTGCTTTGAGAAACGTTTATATTGAACTATGCACTTAACGCTTTGTGAGAACAGAAAAAAAGGGAGAAAGTTAAGTGAGAAAACATTAATGGATGTATTGCATCAATATTAAGAAGCAATTACATATGCGTTTTATGATAAAGGCACCCATACATAGCCGACAGTCATTCAATATGTCCCTTGCTCGCAGTGTTCTTGAGAGCACACATTATCTTTTCCGAAAACTAGCAAATTTCTCATACTTTTTTTTCAGCGATAGTTTTTTACCCTGCAATAGAAATTGGTCTATATTCACTGTATAGAAAGAAGGTGATCATTGCATTCAATCTAAATAATAATAATAAAAAAAAATCGTTGGGTCCCGGAACTCGTTTCCGCGAAAAAAAAAAAAAAACATGATTTGTCTCTTGCAAGCAAGGCCGTTTAGCAAAAGCCACCATTTTGTCTATGTTGTTTATATGCACGCGCTCGTGAGCGCGCGCTAATGACGCGAACTAAATCGTACGTAGTAGGGATGCGCAATGCAATTTTGAAGAATAACATTAACGGGTGGACCATTAGGCTCGATTTCCAGCCGTTTTGGAAGTCCGGTTGTTTCTCCTTCCCCCAATGAACGGCTGGATCACTGGTCCATAGCGCTTGTCCGTGACATGACATTCGCTTTTTAAGCAAGTTACAATGCGGGCGCCATGCGGGCAGCGCGGGAACAAAAATGGCGGAGTTTGTTACCACGCAAAAAATTAAACCTGTTTGCAAAGATGTGTTCTATGTGGAAATGTTTTGGATAATTGAAGGGTGAGCATAAAACTAAAACAGAAACTTGCTTCAAAGCTACAAGAAATCGTAGCCAGCAAGAATCTCGACTTTGCAACGATTGTCACAAATCACTGTGTGCTAGTTCCTATCCCGATTTTAGTGATCCGACCAGAAAGTGAACGAAATTGCGTGTCATATTCGGGTAAACACACGCCGGTAATAAAACTCGTCTCCTATAGCTCATGGTTTAGTTCTAGGCCTACGTTTTTGAAATGATCGAAAATTGCTATTACAAATAATCAACATTCAAAATCAGTTTGATCTACAAGTAAAAATCGCCCTAAAATAACCTTCTTTCAGGCAAAGGTGTATATTGAGAGACTCGCGTTTCCTCGGTGGTCCGCATCTGTAAATAATGCCGTGTTTCAGCGAAAACTATAAACACCACAATACAGCGGCCATACATGCATGGAAAACTTACTTGTCTGTTCTTTTGGGTGTGCTCACTAGAGCAGATGGTTCTTGGATAATAATGAATAAAAGTAACCCCCTCCCTCGTTGTATGACAGATGAGGACTCGATTAAAGGAAAGTAGACAAAAGTACATGTATCACCATTTCACTTACGTTACAAAAGTTATGAGGCTTGCAAATTTCAGATTTCTCCAAGTCCTTTAAATCTGCATCAAAATGCCAAAGTAAGCCCTTGCTATGGCATTGTTGTGCGTACATTCCCAATTGTCACAACAATACTTGAAACTGGAATGGAGTATTACTACAGTGCACAGGTCAGGTATGCTTCTCCCTCTCCTGCCATTCTTATGGTGGTATGCTTTAATTTTTCTTGAAGGACGGTAATGGATTATGACTTTAACCCCTTGATTATAAACTGCCATTTCATATGTGATTGTCGCTAGTAAAATTTTTATGTTGCCGTCTGATTTTGGTTAAATCACTAAGAATGTTCTCCTGATTTAGTTTATCAATTCTGCCTTGAATGATGCATCTCCATTATATACTATTCGGATCTCCCTGTATCATTCAACTCAAGCATGTTAAGGCATGGCTCAAGCCTAATTTGCATAAGTTCCGAAAAGCAGTAATTATTCTGCCAGGATTTGGTTTAATCTTTGAAGAACTGGCAGCCTGGCCAATCTCGACGACCTTAATATATAAGATTAATAAAATCTGATAAAATAAGTCACGTGACAATAATTAATTGCTTTCTTTTTTGGAAAAACAACTGTAAATGGGCCGCCTAGACGACACACAATCACTGTCAAATTTAGTATTTTTATAACTGTCCTAATGGTCTCTGCAAGAATCTGTCTTGAGTGGCCGACTAAAATAACTAGTTTAGAAGTTATTACGTAAAAGAGGTCACGTGACCTTCTGTTTTCACATACATAGCCTTGAATAATTGAGGAGTTCATCCATCCAGGACAGAAATGGTTGCCTTAGAAAGTGGTTAAAAATTTCTTATTGTTAGCTTTTCGTGATAGCTCGCTATCCTTGGCCTATTTAGAAATCATCTTGAGCAAGCCTGTGATGTCACGAATCACGTGATCACCATAACTATACCTTAAGGAGTTTAAGGATGCCAAATTTTGTTTGCGGTAAGTTTTTGGCTCCCTCTGGGATTAAAACAACGGTTTTATTCCTCCGGTGTTCTGCACCGGATATAAGCCATGCCTTAACATGCTTGAGCAAGACAACTTGTTTCATCTGACAGTGAATAATAAATATATAATCAGAGTTAGGCAAAAGGGCAAAGGTGAGGTTTGCACCACCACCGACAACTTGGACAGAAAATACAATGTTCTTTTGATTGGGAATCTGATAAAAAATGACAAACTCTTCCATCTCCAAGGCTAAAATAATCTTGTCTTTGGTTTCCTTAGCTGCTTTTGTGGTGAACTCAACAAATAAAAGGAGACCCCTTTAACAAGAGAACATATTTCACTTATTCTTGAAAAATATTTGGAGAATGCTTGCTCTCTTTTGTTGGCTGAAACCCCCCTGTACAAATTTCATCAGCTGTCAATTTTTTGGTGAAAAGAATTATTTTCGAAGGGCCACTTAATGGTTTGATATCTGTAGTTACTAGAAATTACATAAAGCTACAAAGAATGCTGAAAGGACTACCTAATCACAAGAAAAAAAAAAAGAATTGTAACAATTTCAATTGATACTGTATAATACCATAATAGTATAGGATAACTTTGATTGTATTGTTAAAGAAATTAAGGCCCAAAACTAAATTGTACATTTCTAACATGTACTTGTTATTTATATACATGAATCTCTGCAATATCAAAAGACAATATAAACATTAAAATCAATGGGCCTTTATTTCAACCAGCAGAAAGTGTTACACAATTATTTTAAGTGTGAATTTGGTGAGCGGTCAGAACTTGATTTGACAAACCCACATTTCATGTATCCAGTACAATCAGCGTTTTCTTAAGTTTAATTTGGAATCAACTACAACAAACATTTCAAACAAATCATTCTAATTCTTATCAGTGTCGGATACAATGGGCTTCGTTAATGGAACTCAGCCGAAGCCTTTCTATATAAGTTGCACTTGTAAATATGGATCGCCATCGGTGACATCCATGAACGACTCCGAGTTCCTTAGCACGACATGAAATAACCGCCCTCAACTCCTCTTTTGGGTGTAACGCTTTCGTCATTTTGTTCGTCCCCTGGTGAAGTAAGGAACCTGGCTCGGTCCTGCTTAAGCGAGTTAAACAAAGGAGTAGCCAAAACACAACTAGTAAATCGGACTCATCTACGCAACATCGACGATGATCGGGAAGGACTGAAAAATCACGAATTTCTCTGAGGCCGTTGGCTGTGACACTAAAACATCTTTTCCGTTCTACAAATTTAAAATAGCATCCTGTTGTGTTCCCCTAAATTTCTAGATATGAATGCGCTCTAAAACACACTTTGCAGTACAAGAAACTCATCAGCACTGACATCCGCCATGTTAGATAGACGAGTGACAGAATTGACCAATCACAGGGAAACCTGCTCGATTCGAGCAGGCTTGGTTGTGATTGGTCCAAAAATTCAATGGGTAGACCAGTGATCTAGCCGTGGTGTGGGGCAAGGAACTCGGGCTGACAAAACGGCTGGAAATCGAGCCCGGTGGACCATCTGACCTTTTATTTTATCTATTTATTTATTTATTTATTTATTTATTTATTTATTTATTTATTATTTTTTTTTGGGGGGGGGGGAATTTGGAAAAAAAATTCTGCCAGCATTATTGTACCATACTAGACGCTCTAAAAGCCTTTCATCGGGCTTCGTAACGTAAGATTGTACTTTACAAGTAACCTTATTGAACACAATAAAAACAAATAAAAGAATCAGGATATTTCAACACAATAGGTACGCTCAAATGTTTATTATTCAGGTTGCTTCGTTGAGTATCCTCTTTATCCAATTGCATGTTGTTTGCTCAGTTCATCTTAGAAGTTCTGTTCGCGACGATTCTTGATTTTTTCAACATCTGAGGTGTTTGTCTCGGCATAATAGTTTGTTTTGAAGTCGATAGTCGTAGGTTTTTGTCAGTGTTTCGTAGTTTGAACTCCTAAATGGCTCACTTGTCATAATAATAATAATAATAATAATAATAATAATAATAATAATATTTACTATTTCTAAGGCTCAAATTAACATGTGAATATGATCAAATGCGCCTAACAAACCATATGAGTAATATAAATTAAACGATATGCTATGAATAGTGTGATTAATTTAAACTAATTATTTACAATAGTTATGTACATTAGGCTAAGGTAACGAGCTAAAAATTAAAATATTAAAAACAAGGGATCTAGTAAAAATGTATAGAAAACATCAAGAGCTATTCAAACGCTTTTCTAAATAAAAATGTCTTCAGTTTGGACTTAAAATGGTTAAAATTGTCCTCCTCTGTTATTGTACAGGGCAATTTGTTCCAAAGTGATGGTGCAGCAGCAGTAAATGCCCTGTCACCAAGTGTTTTCTTCGTTTTCATGGATGGTGGTACTAATAAAACGTGAGAATTAGAGCGTAGACCATACCGGGAGGGATTTTTAACACGAATAAGATTACAAATATAGTCCGGTGCCTGGCCATGTATGGCCTTAAAAGTAATTATCTCGTGAGAGCGAACCTGAACATTGCTTATTTGGCAGGCTTTCAAGCACTTTAATTCGTGGACCGTTCCGAAAACGATCGACATCTTTGTATGTGAGATAAACGTGTAAAGCGTGATTATTTCCAAGATTTTCTTCACAAAACACAACATTCTGTAAATTACGTTGTCCACGAAGAGCTAGTACAAACTTGGGGACAACACGAACTGTCGCACTCTTATCCCCAGTTTTCGCGGTCTACGTTAGGAACACCTGGGACCATGACCCCTTTTTGACGACCAAAACGCTTGCATTTTATGACTCAGGCATTCCTACGGAAGTCTGAGTGAAAGGTCACTACCAAAAAACACTCACGCACATTCAGTGAGGCGAAGAAAGGCATGTTACACGAAGAAAAAATATCAAGCATACACACGTCTTCTCGTGCATGAAAGGGTTAAGAAATTTAAGCATGTACCAAATCACCCAGCGCCACCCCCCTCAAAAGTCAAATGGTCCACCCTTAAAGTAGAAAGTGTCCGTTCTAGATTCCATACAAACACTTGCATTTTTCAAACGTCATTAAGGTATCAGCACCGGCAAAATCAGGCATTTTGAAAAATAAAATAAAAATAATAATCCTAACCCTCCGTGGGAGGTAAGGATATTTTTCTGGAACCACACATGCAATGTGAAGGCGAATGCATTTATTTTAGTTTGTTAGAGTTGACAGAAACTGTCGCCGTAACGCATCGTATCGACAAATCGTATTTTACATGTATAGAGAGGACCAGAAAACCGCTGGAAAAAAACTGGACTTTGTAATTATTCTTGCTATATTGGTCTAAACCTCCGGTTGTTGATATAAAAATGTTGATTTTAGCAATGGACAGGAGTTTAAAGTCAGCTATTCCCTAATAAAAAAAAAAAAGGTGAAGGCGTCGAGCGCACTCTCATAATCTTTAATTACTACTAGTATTGCGTGAACATGTCAGAGCAGAAAAACGAACTGCACAGCTTTCTGCGCATTCCTACCTCTACTTGCGGGCTCAGATAATATACAAGCTGCAATGATTTCCCAATGATCGGAAAGAGCGGCGGAACGTAATAAGGTACGCGAGGATATCGCTCGGTTGATTTATTTCTACTTAGGCAAGCATAAATTTAATTCGGCATTTCACTGTTAAAAAAAAAGTACCCCCTTGTCTGCTGAGAAGCTCCGCGCTAATATATTCAGTTGTTGGCTTATATGGACGCAATATGAAAAGTGGGTTTAAGGAAAATGTGTCTTCGTATCGAAATTTCTTGTGTACCGCGGGTAAATAAAGGGTTCGGAAACCTTCTCTAGGTTAAATTTGTCCGAAAAAAATTGAATCTCCACGAAAACAATACACCAGCTTTCCATTAGTGACGTTAGAATATTGCTGCTTACCGGGAAAATTACAAAAGCAAAGAAACTTTAGTTTACAAGATCGACGAAATTCCCCGCAATTTTTTCAAACTTGAGAGACTGGCGCGCAGCCAAGACTCGCGCATGCTTATTACGTTTTTCCGCTCTGAACGTGAACATCACATCTTGTATAATTTTGAGCTGCTTTTATTAAAAACCCAAAAACTGTTACAATATTACAATTCATTGTACTTGAGTTTATGAAGAAAAAAGTTGATGTTTACTTAGCAGGTAGTATTCTTTTTTTTTTTTTTTTTTTTTTTTTTTTTTTACTGTACTCTAAAGTAAAGTTGTTTTTGCACTTACAGTTTCCTAATAATTCTTTCAATCTCCCTATCACTACCGGCATCCACACGCAGTTTTCGACTGCCTTTTGTTATATCCGCAACACTTTGGAAAGTAATCGTTGAATCACTTCGCCAAGTGTTTTAAGTTTGCACTACAGTACTTGCAAAAGTTTCGTACAGTGTTTTACTTTCGCGATGACCGATTCCGCTTACGAATCCCTGCATTTACCCGTCAGAATACTTTTGAATTGATTAATATACTTCTAGCTTCCACCGATATTAAATCTCTTCCTCTCATTTCTCAGTTCAGGGCGAAATGTTTTGGTCGCTTTGCATTACGGCTTTGTGACCGGCGCCGAGTCTGTGCCTTCATACTTTCAGTCGCTGTGATTGGTTTGTCGCTTCATCTTGTGAATTTGATGAGAATAAACAACTTGATCACAATGTGCAATAAATTTTCTCACAGACAGACTTTTCCCATGGTCAGTGATGAACAGTTCCATAGGTAGTTATTAGTTTCACGTTGTTCCCTGCATTTCAAGGTTTGAACTTTTTCTATGCTAGCTACCCTTATTTATCGTGGGAAAATTTTGTATTTATTTTTGTGGCTTTCGTTTATTTATTCATTAGATTGATTGATTTTTTGGTCATTCAGAGGATTCCGGGTATTTCGTGCATTCCGAATGTTCCGGTTCCGGTTTCGAATTCCAGTATTCCTAATTTTCCAACCTAAGGGTATTTTCTCTTCCGTGCTAGCCAGGCAATCATATGACGCGCACGCAGTTTTCTCTTTCGCAAATGGTTGATGCTATTTTTAACGGTCGATGCCTTCTAACAAAACAGACGAAAATAGCCATTATTTGAGGAATTGGTGGTTTTAGAAATATCAAAAAAAGAACGGGTTTCAGATGCAGGTCAATTGTTTCCATCCTCCATCCAACGTTCCTCTTTTCGCAGAAAAAAAATTAATAGGCTTTAAGGTCATTTTTTCAAGAAAATTCGACTTTTGATCATTTTTATCTTCTAAAAACGAAATCAAGGAAGATCATTCCAAACGTAGCAAGGTAGATAGTTTAAATTTGTATCGAAAACGCTCATTTATTTATTGATCGATACAATAAAAATTCGCTACCAATTCGTCTATTTACCAAATGTTAACAAAGTGAGCGCGTTGCATGTCACGTCATCAAAATAATATGTTAAGGCAAGGGAGGACGTTTCTTTTTATAGTCAGAAAAAAAATCAGCTTTGTGAAACAAATAGGACAAGAGATACAGCTGCCCAAAAATAATTCAACTTTACATTCCTGTCGACTCAGGCCTTAAACTGCTTTAGATAGCGCAAAATGCCTCAAAGATACTGCTGACTTCCTTAATTTCATTGAAACAACGAAAGTCCCAGTGGATACTACACTTGTTAAAATAGACGTAACGAGCCTTTACACAAACATACCACAAGAGGAGGGAATACTTAATGTATGCAGAACAAACTCTTCTAATAAAGCTTTTGAAGGGAAAATCCAAAACTTCAGATCACCCCTACGCACGTGAGAGAGGCCATCCGGAGAATTTTGTTCAAATGACCCCCTTAGAAGTATAGTACGAAAACAGGAAGCTAGCACTCTCTTACAAAACCAAAGGAAAACAAACAAATCTTGCCTTCAGTAACACAATACCAGCTAGGGAGTCGTGTAGACCTGTCACTCTTATTGTACAGATTTGATCAGATCTTTGAGAGAGTGTACGTCCGTATGTTCGTTCGCCATTATGAGCAAGCATTCCCAGAGTTCCCCTCAGCTTAAGCGTGATTACCTACAAGGCAAACTCGGTATAAACTCACGGGATTTTCACAAAACTTAGAGAGCGGTGATGGCAAAGATTGTTACAGATGGCATCGACTTTTAAGATATACGGAATCGAGCTTGAACTGTTGTGTTATATGGAATCGACTAATAAAAATAGCGTTGACCTTTGACGAAAGGGAAAATTGCGTAGGAAATCAATTGACTGGGGTTCAGTGTTTTATTAACTTTTCCTCGACACTCAAAGCGACTAAAACGAGCGAATATGCCGCTTACAATCTTGTAGTAGACGCTAATATTGAAGGAAATTGCCGAACATTGCAAACTCATCCTCGGAGACCCAGAGGTAGTTAGTTTGGACGACGCGATGTTTTCGGGCGGGCGGAAATTTCCATCATTAGCGGGAGAGGCCCTGTGCACTAAATCTTTCCGGACCAGTTCCAGAAGCGTTTAAATTCCTACCCGCTGATTGGTCCAGAAAAATATTTTAATGGCCAATCAGCGGGTAAGGAATTCAAACGCTTCTGGAACTGGTTCGTTAAGAATAAGTGCACAGGGGCTTTTCCTCCATACTGCTGCACTTCTTGGCACGCGCGGAAATTATTTTCGCCAATATCTTAGTATCTCCGCGTGTGCAATAGAGAGGTAGCATGGCAATAAAAATTCTTGTACGATTTGCATTCGCTTTTTATAGCAGCATCACACTCTTGATTGAATATGTCGTGCGACTGCGTTGTACATCAGTAACTTGGTACAAACAGTCACGTCACCTTACTTCTTACACCACTTTTTGTCACTGTCTGCATAGCCTACGAACACAGAAAAATGTGCCAAACGGTTACCCAAAGATCAGTTAACACAGTAGCACGAATTTTAAAAAGAGCTTTACAGTTTCCGCTTTTACAGCAATTCTCGCTGTTGTTTAACACTCGTGGTTATGTCAAAAGAAATTCAGGGAAATGTCAAACGATCTGACAGCATACATCACAGAACAAAAGGAAGTAGTTTTTTTTAAACAAAAGTTATTTTTAGAACTCTGCGCATACACACGTTCAGGCATTGAATAAATTATCTAAATTATCGGCCGAATATTAGCAATGGCGGAAGTCACTGCAAATAATGTCTGGTTCCTTTCAGTTGCTCTAGTCCTTATTCCCCTAACAGGTAAGGATGGTATACCACAGTATGTTCTGTCAGATTGCAGATAGCTAGGCTCAGTTATTACCCACAAATTGTATTTATTACCAGTTATTATCCACAATATAGTTTCTAACCGTCAACGATGTAATGCTCAAGGCTCACACAGCACCTGAATTGTTATAGCCGATGATTATCCAAGATTTAAATTTAGTTCACATTTAATGGTTTAGTCAACCGTAAAAGGAATGTAGATGTTTAAATGAATCTTGTGATAAAATATCTACTTCACTTCAATTTCATTATTATCAAGGCATCAGCGCGATTGCCTTGCTGCATCCACACTTCTGAATTTTGCATATTTCGTTTCACCGAATTGCTTCAAGCTAATATGGGTAAGTAAATCGATCGAAAACGAATTGAAAAGCCTTCATATAACCATACATATCCCCGACTATGTCTCACGCGAGGAACTGATAATGAGATCTAGATGATCCATATTCGTTTGACACATATTCCTAATTTTGACTCAAAGGAGGCCTTCACGATACACTAAGCGTTATGCATGATCAGATCTCAAACCTTTGACCCTTCAAAATAAAAACAACAGTTCATTTACGTCACACTATTAAGGCGGTTCGATACAGTTTTTTCTGCACCACACCTAGCATTTTCAATGGTCGTTTTCCCAACCTTCCCTTACTCTGATCGATGTGGAAACTACACCAGTTTTTGGAAAAAGATTGAAGTTTGGTTGAATGTGTTTTTTAATCGATATTTCCATGGAAACGATAAACGAAAAATTGAAAATCGATAAAGCATAAATTTTGTAAGAACCAGATCTGTTATAGCAAATCTGATACCAATTTGTAAAATTACGATGTATGGCAAGGGGAATATGCTATAACGAAAAAAAGTCCGTATGTTTGATTTTGAATAAATCGCGAAATCATTTCAAACCATGCTTTCTGTTTAATGAAATTAAATGGACTGAAGGAAGGACACTATTTTAATGAAATTGCTCCAAAAGACACCAAAATGTTTCTTGAAGTTATGTTTTGAAACCGTGAATTCGAAAGTTTCGTTGGTTTGTGTTCCCTTGACCTTGAGAACAAGACTTTTTCTCAAGATCACTTCCACAACAGATTCAAAACAATTTTCGATTTTACGCGCTTTTCCGAAAATCTTAAAAAATTGCGGGATAGATTATTTGAAAAAATTAACTATGTATGCCTGATAATGTTAACAATTTTATTCCAAAGTTTCATTAGCATTGATAGACTGGAACACTTTTAAATTTATCGATGAAGTACGCGCTCCAACCCACGAAAAAGCTGCGTTACAAAATCCCGATCTAAAACAAATTATGCTCAAATATTCCGATCTATATGTGTGTAACATTCCTTCGTGATCTAAAAAAAATAAGGGGGTGGGGGGGGGGGGGCGGCTTGCCCGGGCCCCTCCCTTAGATCTGCCACTGGTTATGTCGTTATGTTGGCAGTGTGAACATCCTGGCATAACAACATAATAGCAACATAACGATATGAACTCAACGACATAAAGAAAACGATGATCTTTTCTTTGTCTCTGACAAAACAAGTGTGAATATTATCGACACAACAACATAACAAAGAACCAATCAGAGCGGCGCAAGAATTGCCGAACCCAGTTTGCCACCAGCACTATTTTCAAAATGTCGGCGACTGAGCAAGAATTGCGGCAAGTGTCTCCTGCTCCATTGTTCACCTAGCCTTATGTCATTATGTCGACGTTCACATTTCTGGCACAAGGCGATTATGTCGTTACGTTTTTATGTCGCTAGTCTGAACTAGGCTTAACTTTTTACCAGGCTTTTCTAATTGACATATTTGACATCATTTTAGAGCTCATTCTGTGTCGCAGATTTTCCTCACGTGAACAGCCCAAGCGGCTCTACACGAATTTTATCTTCCATGATAACATTTACACAATGCACCTGCTGACATTTTACCCGTGACGACAGGACAATATGTCTAAAAATAGCCTTAGAGGGATTACCTCGAGAACAAGGCCTATATGGGGATTAACGCTCTTACCCAGTTTATTCTCTCTTGTAACAATAAAGCGCATGACTCGCTAGTGAACACATGACTCCTGTTCCAAGAAAAACTGTCGCCTTGTACGTAGGTATACCAGTACGTAATACTAATGCGGCAGCATTTACACCAGCATAACGTCATTTTAAAGCTTACTGTCTTCTAAGTTCATCTTAACGCCTTCTACACCCATCTCAACGCAGCTACGTTCGAAACAATTCTCACGAATATCGCACGTTCAATAAAAATACACACTACACTTAGCTTCTAGTCTTGACCACCACCTAAAAAGGTTGTAATTTGTTTTCATAGCCTCTACTCCATCACGTATGAAACTAAGACAAAGGTATGATGATATCATATTTTCCAAAGACTGAGATGGTTTTTAAACGTAGCCAACTCTAAAAGTGGCGTTCCTAATTAATTTCAATAAGTTAACCATAGAGGACAAAAAGCATTTGTTTTCCTTGGGCCAGAAACTAAACAACTGATCGATGTCGAAGATCATCCAAAATTATAAAAAAAAGTTTGCAAAAGTTTACTATAAAGCCGTCGACTCTGAAGCAGCCTGCTGTAGTCAGAGAACGATTGTAGGATCCAAACTCTCGTACCCTCTAACCTTGGGACCATAATTTGAGCAGGTTCCCAGTGTCGGCCGAGCGGTTGATATTTTAACTTTTCAACCAGCTAACGCGGTGAAAACGGAATATATGCTTAATTGGATTGCACAAAGAGAGCTGTAGGCCTTCCTTTTCGTGAGTTCAGCGGCGAGTAATATTGTGAGTACATGCCAAACTCGCCAAAGTTTCCTACGTTGTCTCTTGTGGTAAATAACACCGTAGGATAATTTATCAACATTCGCTCAAATCTTGTTTTTAAACACCCCAGGATAAGAAGGAATGACACCATTGAATGTTCGAGTGTCTTTATTCGGGGAATTACACATACATTGATCGACTCCAGTGTCATCCCCTAATCTCCATACAAACTCTTATACATGTGTATTACGCTTGGGTGACCTGTGTGACCTCGGTCAGCCTTTAGCTGGAGTATGGCCACCATGTTGGCGACGTCGTCGTCGTCGTATTGCGCCTGCGTCGGCAATCCATGCCGCTAGAAATGCTGACCATGAGAAAAGAGATGCAGGTTTTCTATTTCTACGCATGCATGTCGTTCTGTTCCTATGGTAATGGTGCTCCGCTACCATGGCATCCTGCTATGTCGCCTTCTTTCGTTCAGACAAAAATGGTTATTCGTATATTAAAGAGAGATTCATAGAACGCCCACAAATCTCGAATTTTACTGTACTCATACGTTCAGTGTGACATGAGGCGGTGTCTGTCTCCATTACTCGTCGTCAAAGCGTAAACTTGGCTGCTTATTATCATTTTTTTTAATAGTGTAGCCTGTTTGTCATGCCTGCTTAACTCGGACTCACGTGGGTTATAATCAGCTAACAATAGAGACTGGTCCACAGTGTGTACATATGTGGTTTTCAAGTTAAACTTGTAGTTAGAATAAAAACTAATTATCATGAAAAGAGTGACAAAAGTCAAAACAAGCGCTGATAAATTTTCTATAGTGGATTTGAAAAATAACCCTATAACATAGGCTCGATAACCAGCTGCTTTTCAAGAAAAGAGTCCGCGCTCCTCGGGAAGGAACGTAAACTGGACTCGAGCAAGCGGAGGAAATCGAGAACCTAAGGTTACCGCACACTAGCCGATTTTTTGTCCTAGAACTGCGGATTTTTTGTCGGGTTCAAATCGGGTTAAAATTGGTCGGTCCATCAGCTTGCCGCACACTCGCCGATTTTTTTGTCGCGACTAACCGCTTTGAGGCTTGGGGCCGAGTCATCCAATATCAAGATGGCGCCTAATTGCACTGACGTGACTCTCATGACATTTCCTAATTGATTGAGGCGACAAACTGTCTTGGTCCACTGCTCACTAGCCGACAAGCCCCGATACAACGTTTTGAGGTCTAGCACTGCGAGATGTCGCCCGACAAGCCCCGATCTAATAGGGACATAACCATGTCGCAGACTTGTCTGAATTCAACCATACTTGCAGACCCAGGGGCTGCTAGTCGGGACGATGCGATATTTTCGGGCGAGCGATATTTTTGGGCGAATGTTTTCTCCAAAAGCAGACCTCTGGGCACTTATTCTTGCCGAACCACTTCCAGAAGTGTTCGAATTCCGTCTCTGTGATTGGCCAGAGAAATATTTTTCTGGCCAATCAGCGAGGAGATCCAGCCGGGTGGCTCTGTCGCCTTCGTACACGAAGTGGTTTTCTTCATCGATCTTGGCCCGGGAAGATTCTTGTGTAGAGATCCAGGAAAAAAGATTCAACGAAGCCGTGGAAATCACAAGCTGTAACATGGGCGCAAGGGAACAATATTCGTCGATCAATTTTCCCGGCGGACTGATCGAAAGTATATCGTAAATTTATATCGCTAATGTATACGATTTCTTCAATATTGTTGGTGCCGCGCGAAACTAGTCGAGTACACAACTTAATATATTTTTCCACGATCTTTCTTTCTTTAACCAATAATAAAATGTCCAAGATCCTAAATCTAAAATTCTAATCCTGATATTATATTGAACGACTTCTAAAACTTCCTAAAAAATTTCTACAATGTGCGAATTTCTGTTGCACGAGCCACATAACTACGTCGACTGAAAGTGGGGACAATCGGCCAGCTGCACTGTACGCACCCTCTTACTTTCGCGCTAAACCAAAAATACTTATACCAATATCGTGTTGGGCGTAAATTCCAACAGGTCCTGAATAAATCTTTTCTTTGTTTCCTGTGGTCGATTTGAAAGCGGAGCAACGGTTTATTTATTATTGAGAAAAATATGGTGAGAAGAGATGTTTTCAGCAATTACCGAAGGGTTACGGAAATAGTTTAACCTTCCAACTGTTGCCTATAGAGTATTGAATTCCTTAAATGCGGAAGCTTATGAATTCCCTACTAATCATTTGGTTGTTTTTCGCCTCTTATATCATATTTTTGAAGACCAGGTGAAGCATCTCAGGTCACTGGAAATTTATAAGGCTGGTTATATAAGCCAGACATAACTAATCAGTGATCGATAACATCTATGATTAGATATTAATGAACAAGTATTTTATGGAGAATAATTGCTCATTGCTGCCATTCATTACTCATTGATGCCACTGATTATCCATTGATTACTCATTACTCATTACTCATTTGGACATCTGATTGTAGGCTGAGTACCAGAAATACCTTCTCTATTAATAGTTCATACTAAATAAAATTTCGTACTATACTTAATAAAAGAAATCAGAAACCCAGTTCTTTTTATATCAAGATCCCTGATTGTTTTGCCAGATCCTGGTTCCTGTACCCAAAGCAGACTGCTGGAAAAGCATACCCTTGACAGCAGCGTATACTAAAGCCCATTTATGTCATTCTCTCTCCAGGGTTTTCCAAGTTGTGTATTTTTCAGGGTGTTGTTGAACTCTTGTGTCCTTTATTGGCATTACATGTCACATCACTCTAGCCGGCGCATCGTTTAATAAGGTTAAATATGTTTCTGGTACTGTGTATAACAATAGAAAAGAATAACAGTACATGAAACTTTATTTCCAAACATGAACGTTTTTCACTTAAGTTTACATGCAAGCTTGCACCCCTGCAGTGAAAACCCTTGAGTGGTGTGCGTGGCCATTTCTTTTTCGTCGTTTGCTGTGCTACGTTGGGATATTTGCTGTCTTTCCCACGGTCAATGAAGTTGTGTTGAGTTATTCGAGCTATTACGGTTGAGCCTTGCAACTTCATCTTCACAGAGAAGTCAATGGCCCAGAAAAGCAGCTGACTCCTGAAGGGCGACACAGATCACAAATCGATATGTTACCCACGCGGTTTCGGAGAAAATACAGCGCTACACAGCTTTCTGGTGCTTAGATAAGTACCTTTAGGCATTTTAGCTAGTAATAGTTCAAATAAATCAACACAACTTCACTAACCTTGGGGAAAACTGCGACGATTCCTACGTAGAACAACGAACGAAGAAAAGCACATGGAAATGGACGGACACCACTTCATGTAAGACCTCACTATTATTCAAACGGGGGCATCACATCAGACCGAGGCTATGTGTGCCACAAAGCCAGTCCAAAATGGCGTTCAAACTCTAAAATCATCTGGCATCGCGGAAAATCGCGGGACATAAACCCGCGGGAATGACCCGATTAGTATGCGTTCTCCTATCGTCGAACGCAATTATTTTATCATGATAAAATTAATACGTACAAGTCTAAAAATGGTGAATCTCTAAAATAGGGAACATTTGGAATGGAGAATTTTTAACATAAGGAATCTTTAAAATAGGTAATCTTCAAAAGCGAGAATTTTAATCCTTCCAACAAAAGCGCAAATTTTCACACCTATCTGATATTTCAGACAGCAAATGCTAACGGAGACAGTAGTTGTCCCAACATTTTTTCCGGGGGCGGATACTCCCATATATAGGCTATATCGGCATGTACCGCAGGATAGGGTATGGTTTTTGTGTTTCTTGATCCTTACTAGTAAATAGGGCATCATTTTGCCTTAGGCTTGGAAAGGATGTAATGCTTCCGGTTTAGAGGCTTTTAAAAATAGACTCTTGTTTCTTGTTTACAAACTGTTTGGGACAGCCTTATGTTTTTTATTATTTCATTTTGATTTCACAAGGAATGATAGATTGTATCGAAAGGGGATTACTGTTGGACCCCAAGATCTTAAGTTCTACTCGATTCTTGGAATATGTAACAAATATAGCGCTTTTACATAAACATTACAAAGAACTCCCTCCCATGCGATTCCCGAGAGGATATAATGGCGTTTCACATTTGATAAATAAGCCAAGAACAACGTACGAACCCTTGAAATTATCTAGCTTAAATCATGCATCATACTTTTGTATCAATAAAGGTCAAATACTAACACTGAAACGTACAATTTCTTGTAGAGGCTATTTTGATGTGGACAGCTCCTCCTCCAGCTTGGAATCAAACTAACGCGGGGACTAGCCTAGCTGACATTCAAACTGCTGTTTTTCTAGTGCGGAATGGAAGTACTAATGTGCTTCTAAGGTGGAATTACACATTGCTACCCGGTCAATCATTAACACTGACCACGTTTTCCATTGGTGATGGCAGCAGTCAGGATGACATTGGACTTGTAATCAGTCCGGGCCCTTCTGGAAACCCCAGTAGCAAATACAGAGATCTTTTCAGCATTTACAGCACGAGTCAGTTTTCCAGTTTGACAATAAACAAGGTGACTGAACAGGAGAATGCTACTTTTCAGTGCAAGCTGGTAGTGGATGGGGATTTCTGGGCATACAACATACGAGTTGAGGTCACAGGTAAGAATTTACAGTAGGATTCTTGTGCCATTAATTAAAATACATGTAGTTGGTTTTCTTTAATCCACATACATTCCTTTGGAGTGTTTTTATCCCGCGAGGGACAAGAAAGCCTTAATCAGAGGCGAGCTTATGCACTATACTAAAAATAGTCCTACGCATAAGGCTTTTAGCCAAATACGTGAGAAATTCTAGAAGGAGTCAGGTTTCTACTCCTTTATTTAGGAAAGTAAAATACAGTAACAGAGCTAACTAACTTTCAAGAAAAGACAAATCACGCAACGTTAAAATGTAGTCTTCAAAATTACGTTCGACTGTTGTCATAATAACATTTATCTGGTTATCCAGAAACATTCACCAGATTTAGACTTCATCATTATTTCCCGGGTTATTTATAAATCTACAACTAATTCTATGAGACACAAAGAAACTTGTCTACTGCCACAATTTTGCAACTTTTTCTTGGAATATTTTTGAATTAAAACATATATTTTTCGCCTTTAAAACCATCATCTCTGATAAATGCGCGCTTACCCATCATTTTTTTTTTAATTGCAATAACTCTTGTTATAATATTCGTTTTCCACCTAGTCCTAAATCGCGGAAAAGACCTTTGCACTAATTAGTCGCTGTCCTTAAGGGGAAGGAGTTAGTAGACCTCTTATAGTAAGGTAGCGCCCTGTTTCGCTACCTTTCATTGTTTTTTTACAAGTCACCACGGAAAAGTACGATCTATAACAACCTTTAGTTAATACAAAACGAGCTTACCGGACTCGTTTTTGAGTTTCAAGCATTTAAAGCTAAAATTAAGGGTGTAAGATGTGTTGTGCTGTTGCTTTGGTAACGGTTTGTGTCACAAAAGTTGTCCTAAGTTGTTTACCAATGACTGGGCATTTATCTGATACCACTATTATGGCATCAACTGAAAAAAAGAGGTAGCATTCATCTAACAAAGATTCTGGAAATCGTCAAGATTGAGTACATACTGCTTCAAATTTCAATCCAGTTATGTTTTCAAATCTTTCACACCTCCCCGTTGTTGTTGGCCAGCTGAACGATGGACTATATGTACGAGATTGGTGTTATTGAAAGCGCAAGCACTAGAATTGAAAAGCTGAGCTCCAAGTCCTACTCGTCCGCCGAACTTATGGTTCTTATTATGTCTCTCTCCCTCTCATTGTCACTTCTTTGATCCTTCCGCCTACGAATGATTTTATTTAAAAGGAGAGGGACAAATGAATCTCCACGACGAAGATGTGAAAACTATTACTTTTGACATCGATTTGAAATTATAATCGTTTTTGAGTGTTGGAAGTGAAACATCGATGAAGGAAACCATGACTATCCTTACCAGTATCTTTAGCTTTCCTTAGATCTATTTAGACTGTTATTTCAGGTGTAAACAATGGCTGAGACCTCCTTGATCATCTAAGCGTAGATATCAAACACTTAGCTCCACGCAAGCAATAGCATCAAGCATTGTCCTTTATGTAAGCAATGAGTGGATTGAGTGTTATACTCCGAATTGAACATAAACTCTCTATTGTCTTGTGTTTCTCAACGGCAGACTGTGAAAATAAGTATTAACCAAATCTCTCGGCATTTCTGTTATGCGAGAGAATTAACGTCCCTTTGTCCCAAAACCTCCAAAAATGATGTTTTTCATGTTTTGGCTTATGTGGAAACAAAAATTACAAATAGTGTTGTTATCTGGCTCTGTCTCACAAGGACTGGGTACTAACAAATTTACCAATATGATTGGCTGAAATCGATGTTGAAAGCGGTCTAGGTTTTCCCATCTAGACCGGCATCTGGACCCGTAATGTTTTGCAGTGAAAGCATTGCAAGCTAAAATGCAAAATCATTAATGTCCATTTTCTTCTAACAATAAGAAGCCTGATACAAAAAAATTAAAGAGGACGAGCAAACTTTGCTCATCGCCGTTTGCAATCAAAATGTCAGTTAACACAAACCAGTTACATTAAACGAATTAAATTGTTCTTGTTTGCCATATAATAAACATTTTATTAACCGAGCTTAGTACATGTAGGTCTGTATGGGAGAATCTTGACCTCGGTCGTGTGTACAGACCTCACTGCGTTCGGTCTGTACTCACGACCTCGGTCAAGATTCCCCCATACAGACCTCCTCCTCGGTTAATAAGAGCTGATTATTAACTAAGTAAATAATTAATAAAAATAACTTTACCCTTTAATAAGATGAACCCTCAGTACATTGTCCTGTTAGACCCAGCAGACATCACTCATATCTCAGGAAACCAAACAGTGAATGAAAATGAGGAAGTGACACTCAACTGTTCAGCAAAAGGTATGCCAACACCAAGCATTGCCTGGACAAGAGTTTCTGACAACAGTCCTGTGTCCTTTCCTTTAACCATCACTGGTAAACAAGATGGAGGCTACAGATGTACTGCTGACGATGGTATTGGTAATCCAGCAAGCCAAGTGGTCTACGTTATTGTTGAAAGTGAGTAAAACGTTTTTTTTAATCCACACATAAAAATAAAAATAGCAGTTAACATAACTTTTTGTTTTTTTGATAAAATTTACTTTCAGTGCATTGATCTACGGTACAAACAACAACAACAACAACATTTCACTTCCGTTCTTCCCATTTTTTATTCTTTAAGGTACAGGTGAATGTTTTTTCATCCGGCATCGATTACGTGTGCATGTTTAAGAAATCAGCCATTTAGTAGCTTCCTGGCCAAAACTGAAGTGAAGAACATCAAGAGGGACCTGAAGCTCAATAACTCGACCTAAATTTTTCTCTACGGACCTACCTTAGCTCCAGAATATATTGTCATACACCTATTTCAATTTAATAGAATCTAATTTGTTTTACACATTTTGATTTCTGATTACCACTGGTTGTGGGTAGTTTAATCTCAGTTTAGAATAAATTACAGAAAAAAATAATGTTGGAACAGTTTTACTTGAATATTATCTGGAGTGAAACAAAACTGACGTCGTCATGTCTGGAACATAATATAGATAACAGAATGTAATCCTATCGAAAAAGGGGTAAAGAGGAGATTCCTAATATTTGTTAACATTTATATAGATTCTTCTTAGGCAGCTTTATGACAAGTTGCCTTATTATATATTTCTGCTAAATATGTCAAAATCTTTGTCATGCACCTTTGAAAAAGGACTTATGGAGTGACGATATCAGCGAAACTACACACTCTAACCAAAACAACGGCCTTTAATGAGTAGGTCCCAAAAGCGTCGTTTCGTGATAATGTTTCTGGTCGGCTTGCTCACCAAATTTTTTGGTTGAATGTTCCGTTACTCCTAATAACGCGGCTGCTTAAGGGTGAGCTGTCTTCCCGCGGCCAGATCCGTTTTTTGGGTCACAAACCGTCATTCTTTTCATTCTAAAAGTTTTGTCCAAAGCTGTTTTTGCTACGCTTATTTGTGTTGGTCTTAAAAAACATAAGTCGTTCTTTTTCTCCCTCTCTGTCGTTTTACTATCATTCTCCTGGCGTCTTGTTTGTACTATTCTCCCTTTTAGTTTGGTTCAATAACCGAAATGACAGTACACTTACTGTTAAACTTTAAATAAATATAATTGAACTACAGGATGGCATAAGTTACATGAACATAAGTTATACTTACATGATTATTTCTCTCTGAGTTTAGACTATCATCCAATAGACACAAATCTGAGGACTTCTTTGAGCGACAGGTCAGTTGTATTGAATAAATCCTTCAGCATCACGTGCAGCTCAAAGGCCAACCCACCTGCAAAGTATCGATTCTACAAAAACCAGGACAATTTTGTTAATGACACAACTGGAAGTGATGTCTCAGTTATTGCAACTTCAGTGAGTGAAAGAAGAAAGCAGGTGAACTACAGCTGCACTCCATTTAATGATTTTGGTGATGGACCTAGAGATGGGTTAACTCTGACTGTGTTATGTAAGTATGTAGTATCTGTAGCTATCCCACGTTGTATGTTTTTACCAAAATATCATATAAGCCAGCTCAGGAAAGTAATTTACTTCAGCAAAGAAATTCACCGTCACTTGACTTCTAAGGGTCAGAACTGTTGGATAAACTCATTTGCGTGATTACGCAGTTAGCTACAATTGCAATGCAGCCTGCAAACGCTTTTGCTAAAGCGTTAAGTTCAATACTGTTTTAGTTGGCTGACGACAGTTTCCAAAGTTTTTCAGCAGTGACCGCGCTGGAGGAGGGGCTGGGGACTTTACCTTTAGATAAATACAAAAAAAAAAAAAACTTCTTAAAGAACTACGCAGATCTTCTTCTGGAATGGATAACTTACCTTGTCGGGAAACTAAAGTCCGAAATGCATCGACTGATTTAGAATTTTTAATCGTAGAGCGGCTGCTTTCCCACAAAGATAAAATTCCTAGTAAAGAAGACAAGAATGTAAACTGATAGTGGTAAACTGGATGTTAATGTCATGGCGAAAATGCAGGAAGCGACGTAAATTTCAAATCATTCTTCGACCCGACTTTAGTAAAAACTCAGTGGCAGGAACAGCGCTGACACGGAAAACGCGAACATGAAGGAATTGAAATTGAGACTGGAGAACAATCAGTTCCCATGAAAAGACTAAACTACTGCAGGCAAATATGCTATGCATCCACTGACACGATGGCTAAAGCTCTTGACCACATAATATTTGTACATTTGTTGATCTCTTGTCTATTAAAAGTTTAACGAAGTGGAGTACATGCCTTACTTTTGTATCATGCATGATTTAAGAGTGAGCTTTAGGACGGTATGCAATTTCCCTCTCCCTTTAATAGGAATTGAAATCAAAGATTTTCTGGGAGAGCATACCTTCAGAACCCACCTAGTTGGCTCGCGTTTAGGAATTGGTGTTTAAGCTCGTAGACGGTCGTATTGAAAAGGTAATTTAAATGCCTGGTGGAGATGTCATAGCCACATGCATTGGCGTTACTAAACTTCAGCAAGCTTAGTTTACTGTAAATCGTAACTGTCGTAAGTTACTAGTGTAATAAAAATGTGTTTCGCTAACAATACAAGATTTGAGATTAAGGAGATTAAAATATATTTTGCCACGATTCTTGGATGTAAGAATATCCTATCAAGGTAGGTATACTACAAACAAAGCCATATTTTGCTTGCCAAAAAGAAGATTTTGTACTTGTACCCTCCGAACAAAAAAAGAAATTCTCAACTTCAGGCCGTCCGTACTGTGGTAGATATGAATCTCGTTCAGATACTTTGTAGTCTGACAGATTTATTTCACTATTTTGTCAATTCTTTTCGTTTTCCTGTTTTGGCTTTCCGTTGTAAATAGATCTACCCTTCTCAGCTTGTATTTCCAGTGCTTCTCCAGTTATTGCATGTACATTGCGTTACATCCTGTCAGCAGTAGTGTTTTTCGCACTTCCAGTCTATATGTTTATTTCGTTATTCTTGGCCTATGTTATGATATATTAGTCCTTTCTTATCGATGTTTATTCTCTTATTTTGGTCTGTTCTTAAGTTTTGGGCTGTTTTGATCAGGCGTCTTTCCATATTTTGGAAAATTTGAACGTTTTTGGTCTTACTCTGTGGTGTTATCTTTTCGATGTTTCTTCATATTTTAGAGCTTCCATAGCACTTTATACTTTAAAACGTTCATATACCGTTACTCCTACCATCTTGTTGTTTCTCCTGAAACCTTGGTACGCTTGTGAATTGTCAGACGTATAATTTATCTTTTCCGCTAGTGTTTCTCTTTATGTGATTATTATGACGATGTTTAATAAAAGTTTTTTCTGCTTGCCTTTTCCTTTTGATAACACTGGTCTCACGGCTTGTAACCTGTAAAACTAGTCTACAACGTTTCTATCTTTAAGTCATTCAGAGAAAGAGTAATTATCAAATTTGAAATCCTCTCAAGTTCTCCAAATAGCAATTTTAAAAGATGCACATTGTTTAAAATAATTTGTGCGAGTATTGATATTTTTGATGTGATGTATATATGAAATAATTGATATTTGAACTGCGGTAGTAAATGAATGGGAAGAATGATCATCGCAGTCAATTTTCCAATTTAAGCAATTGGAAAGAAGAAGCCTGCAAAAATCAGGGCGATGATCATTCTTCCCATTCATCTACTACCCCAGTTTAAATGTGAATTATTTCACATATATACTTCTCATCATTTCACTCCTCACGGGAAGATATGAACTCAATTAATTGACCTCGCTCCCAATGTGTGGCTTCATAGCTCATTTGGTAGAGCATCGCACCGGTATCGCGGAGGTCACGGGTTCGAATCCCGTTGAAGCCCTGATTTTTTCAGGCTTCTTCTTTCCAATTGCTTAAATTGGAAAATTTACTGCGATGATCATTCTTCACATTTATTAATATTTTTGATATCACCCTTATTGTCTTTATCTCTGGCATAGATGCTCCGACCGTCATCAACATCTCTAGCAATAACACAGTGAATGAAAGTGACTCAGTGACTCTAGCATGTACAGCGGATGGTAATCCAACACCAAATATTACCTGGACAAGAGTTTCTGACAACAGTTCTGTGTCCTTTCCTTTGACCATCTCTGGTAAACAGGATGAAGGAGGCTACAGGTGTACTGCTGACAATGGCGTAGGGAGTCCAGACAGTGTTGTTACATTCATTAACGTTCAATGTAGGTCTACAAAAATTTTGATTTAACAAGAAATTTATGGAGCACAAGTTATTTGACGTTAAGAGTTATATTGAAGTAGTAGTGATGCTTTCAACAATTTATCCTTTAAATACGTCCTGACCCTTTAGAAGACACAAGATCCCCCAAAACTTCAAATTCCCACTGATGCTTAATTTAATGACAGGTTCACACAAAGTCGTACTCTTGTCATGATCAAATAGTGTGGAGGCGCGGCGGGCTTATGGTTACTGCGCTTGTCTCCGGATCGAGCGGTCCGGGTTCGAGCCCTGGCCGGGGACATTGCGTTGTGTTCTGGGGCAAGACACTTTACTCTCACAGTGCCTCTCTCCACCCAGGTGTATAAATGGGTACCGGCGAACTTAATGCTGGGGGTAACCCTGCGATGGACGAGCGTCCCATCTAGGGGGGAGTAGAAATACTCCTAGTCGCTTCATGCTACAGAAACCGGGATAAGCTCCGACCTGGTGGGCTACTAGGTTCGTATGCAGACTTTACCTTTACCCATGATCAAATAGTAGGTATTTTAATTATTGTATAGTTTTGCAGTTCGCAGGATTATTTTATGACACGACACATTATTATTATCTTTCTGAAACTTTTGCATGCTTATAAAATACAGCAACAGATCAGATGACAGTAAGCTAGAGTGTTATGCACCCCCATAAGTGTACTCCTTGTAATTCTTTCGAAGCAGTCCTTTTGATTTCCCTCTTTACGACAAACTATCGACAGGACGAAACAAGCGCACAAAAGGAAAAAAATCTCGTCATTTCACATTAGTTATTTTTGGGGAGTATTTATGTAATATTTTCCAGTTTGGGTGTTTTAAAGTGTTGCCTTTACATGTGAGCCAATGTTTGTCTTTATACATTATCCAAGCTTTTAAATAGGGACCATTCAACCTATGGTTTCTAACAAAATCACTACTTGAAGATTTCTGTCTGCAATACCCACCTATTCTTTTAAAGGGATCAGAGCTTGTGCATATCCTCCCTATAAATCCACTATTATTTATTTACATGAACTCTGTAGATTAGGCACTCCAAATTGTTGCGTTGGTTTCTTACTTTTTAGTGCTAAAAAGCGCTCCTCGATCTATGTCACATACGTCTAGGTAGAAAACTGAGGAGACGCGGTTGGACTTGCTTATCTGAACTCGGTTATTCCTAACCATCTACTTTTTGCACTGGTTTTTATTTCCCTTGACCGAAAATTAAGCCTGTCTATGTTGAGGTCCATTAGTCGAGTTGAGAGGTTAATATCATCATAAGATCATAGAACCCTTTTCAAATTTTCACAGAGCCGAAACGCTACAATCTAGTGTTTTGATTACACTGTAGTCTTGCGCACAGTATAATTGACTTCAAATATATAAAATTGAACTACATGACATTTCTACAGGATGGCATAAGTTACGTGTACATAAGTAACAATTACATTTTTTCTCTTTGACTTTAGACTATCGTCCAATAGGCACAAATCTGAGGACTTCTTTGAGTCACAGGTCAGTTGTAGTTAATACATCCTTCAGCATCACGTGCATCTCAAAGGCCAACCCACCTGCAAAGTATCGATTCTACAAAGACCAGGACAGTTTTGTTAATGACACAACTGGCAGTGACGTCTCGGTGATCACAACGTCTTTCAATGAAAGGGTGAATCAAGTGAATTATCGTTGCACTCCGTTCAATGACTTTGGTGATGGACTTACAGAAGTTATAACTGTTACAGTGTTATGTAAGTGTACAACATAATTGCTATCCTCTTTCTGTAGTTGACTACCTTCACTCGACAATCTTCCTATAATCCCGAGTATTACTGGATGATTCATTTCCTCACAAGATTTCTCCGTATAAGAGCTTAAAGAAATCAATATTGTTGAATTAACTAATGAGCGCTGTCGTAGTTGTGACAAAACAAACACAGCACCTTTATAATTAGAAATATCTTGCTTATACGCCTTTTTAATGAATTTCCTAATAATCCTCATTGCTGTTGCGTTCTAAACGACAAATTACATTTTATTTTTGTGTTTGAGATGCACAGAACAACTCTGGCATTTTCTCAATAGGACTACACTACTGCCTATTTACTTATGCGCAGTATGGCGCATGAGTTAAGGATTGGGCTCCGTTTCTCCGTTTTGGTGTTACATTTGTGCATGCAAATTTATGCGAGCATACGTTTACCACGGTCTTTGAAGCTCCGTCCGCCATATTGGATTCTTCAAGAAGGTGCTGTTTTTCGCAAACGTTGTGCTTTTTCCCCAATTTGATACGATGTGAAAGTACCTATCAGTACTTTAGTTCGTTGTTAAGATTCTGAACTGGCATGTGAGCATACATGAACAGCAAGAAAGTGTTTCTGGGGAGGTAAGCCATTGTTTATGTCAAACGCTATCTGACAATATGACAAGTCTCAAATTTATTAGGGTTTTGGAGATTCAAGGACATATTTAGAAGAATCATTTACTAAGAACGTGCTCTGTATACTTAACCTTTTGGTCAAAAAATGCTTCCTGCTCGTGTAAATGGACGTATTCAACAAAACAGGTAATAGGCCACGTTCGATATACCGTATATGAATATTCCAGCATGCCTCCGAGGATTTCAGGACAAAAGTTTCAAGTTTCTTTTGCCCCTCAAATTCCAATAGATACTCGATTACAAAAAAAAATATTTTGAAAGAAAAATGCGTGCTATAACTTGACGTTTCGGCGTTATCTTGTCACCATTATCAAATGCAGATTAAAGTTGTTCAGTTCAGTTATTGTTGTATACTAGCCTATGTGTTAAGAAGGAATCCACCAAAAGTTCAAGTAACAAGTGGGCTAAAACTTTTAACCGAGGTTACTGGAAACGTCTGTGCGACTCTTTTAAATATCTCCTCAAAAGAAATCATTTCTAACAGCACCAAATGTAGAAAATAAATTTTGAAGTAATATATGAAACACTTGAAAGTACTGCTGAAGTGAAACTGATGATGAAATTTTACCTGTGTTTTACCTGACAAGTCCTCTGAACTTTGAAATTTACTTGCTCGAGTTCCCATGAGAAAGTGTTTTTGGTGTTATTTCAGACAACTTTTTATATCTTTAGCTTTTAGAAAATGCAAAAAGGACTGTAATATACTTAAAGTTATTCTGGTACAAGGTTTGTGTCCTTTGAGAACTGAAATTGCTCTAGTCAAGTTAAGAAGAATGTGACGAGCAATGTCAGGTAATAAAACACTTGTGTGTTTACGTTTTTTTTCCTTTTTCTTTTTCTGCTTCTTGGTTAGTCTAATACACCTTGTGTTTTGTATTAATTATTGAAACAGTACATTTTTAGCAACATGTGTAAGGATATATACATATATATATATATATATATATATATGACTATGTACGCATTGCGTATTTATTTTATATAACTTGTATTCTCTTGCACATGAGTATAGGCTACGTGGAACCTCTTGTTAAACTAAGAAAACACAGCTCCGTATATTTAATTGAAACTATTTTGTCTATCGGATTATTGATCTTCAATCTGAATGATCGAGTTACAGGATATTTTTGCGTTCGAGTTGCACAGACCAAAACACGACTCTTGCATTTTCCAGTGAGACTACACTACTATCTAACAAATATCCCAAGATGCATTAACATTGATTAATGAATGATGTCTTTTAAGGTTAGTTTTTTCTTTTTCAAGATGCACCTGATGCAACAACCCTCACTACAGTTCCTAGTAACACAACATTACTTCATGACAGTATTATGATTTTGAATTGCCAAACAGACGCCAGTCCTGAAGCTGAGTATCATTTCTACTTTAATGGCAACTCTGTTGGTAAAAGTGCCTCAGGTGTGTTTAATGTCACAGTTGAAGCAGATGGAGTGTACACTTGTGTTCCTGTAAACACAGTTGGCACAGGAGGCAATGCTGTCAGCGTCACTGTTGGTAAGTTAACATCCACGTAATACAATAAAAATTACCTCCTGTTTTCTGATTAGGGTTCGAGGACAACTTGGAACACATTTGTCTTTTAGGGATGTTAACATGTCAATAAGCAATATTCAAAATTGAGTGTAGGTGCCAATTGACAGCAAAGCAGGCAATGAGCAAATGTGGGCAATATTGCAAATAAAGGGGGGGGGGGTATCCATGGCAACCTCCCACGGGTCATCTTCCCCTGGCACCTGTCACACTGAATTCTCAGTGGAGAATAAGTATACTTACCTAGACACAAGGGCTCTCCATGAATCAAGAGGCGGGTAAGATGGGGCACACCAAAGGCAAAGCGACAAGGCAAGGCAGAGCAAAACCACGAGGGAGAAACTGCACAGCAACGGCACAACTACGCAAGTCCGAAGCGATCATCCGCTGGCCAAGAGCAGATCTCCCCGTTAACTCTGATTATTGCTAATCTCATCTAATTTGTCGATAAGCAATATTCAAAATGGAAAGTAGGTGCCAATTGACAGCAAAGCAGGCAATGAGCAAGTGAGGGCAAAATGCAAATAAACAGGGGGATCCATGGCAACCTCCCACGGGTCACCTCCAAAAATAAAGGAACTCCAAGAGAGATGTAAGTACTTATAAAACGGAGGACCGATGGGAGGAGGCAGCCATGGGGGTCGACCCTCCAAACAATGAATCTCCAAGTACGTAACTGCGGGGAGGCACCCCCTCCAAGCAAGGCAAATGCTAACAGTGGGAGAGCAATGGGGCAAAAGCAATTAACGCCCCCCGTTGAAAAAGAAAGCAGCCCCCCCCAAAAAAACAAGAAAAACAAGCAAACTAACTAACAAACAAACAAACAAAAAAACCAGGCTACTAAGCGACGAGCAAATACGCTTATGGAAGCAAGAGGGAAAAATTCACAGATGCAACTAAATTAAACGAGACTAACCAAACTATTCAACCAATGATTTGGCTGCGCGAGTTATAAGATCCGGTGGGGTTCTAATATATTGTTTCTAAGCATCACTTTTCCACCGGCCTAAGACCTGGATAAGGTGGTCTGGAACACCGGCCCTCGCTGCGGATTTGGCTGCCCCAATTCGAAAACTGTGGCTGGAAAAATCACCAGGGAGACCAGCAGAAAGAAGAATGGCTCTCAACCTGTCTTCTACCAATGAGCGAGTTAGTGGAAGACCATTTTCTAAAAGGAACAAGGGGCCAGGACAGTGACCGCGACGTTCCAAGTAGGAGACCACAGCTTGGACAGTGCACAAAAGCGGCGAATCCAGTCCAATCAAAATGTTTCACACTTTTCGAAAGGGGTCGGTTTTAGAAGCTTTGATAAAAACTTGAAGGCAACATGGATCGAGAGGAACGTCCGCAAAAACATCGGACTCGGACAAATGGACGCACGGGTTGAAGGCTGATAAGCTGGGGACAGTGAACTTGGCAGACCGCAAAAAACCAAAATGAGCCAAAAGACAGGCGGCCCAAAACATAACATCGTCAAAAGAATTGAGATCGAGGGCAGAGTAAATTATGCGAAGAATGTTACTGGAAACTTGTAGGCGTGGCCTGGAAGGTAGGGTAGCCTGAGAACGCTTGATTCCTCTAAGAACTCTTTGAAGCCGAAGGCAGTTCTCCAAGGGGTCAGGGAATCCTTGATCGACATGAAAAGGACGCACCGCAGATAGGTACACTTTTATAGAATAGTGTCGTAGGGAGCCGGTTAGGTACGTGGCAAAAAGACAGAGGGTCCATTCCGAGGCTGGGCATGGAGAACCATAGGGGCTGAGATGTCCAATCATGACGCAGAAATTTACAAACGTTTCCTGGGCAGAAGAATAGCTGCGGCGCATTGAAGAAGCAAGACCTTGATACATGAACGAAAGGCAGCGAGCTTCTAAATGACTACGGAAAGATGGGCTAAGAGCTGAGGAGGGATGCGGATTGGAAACTTCTTGGCATGTGGCGCTTGAGAATGAAAGGCCTGAAAATAGAAGCGAGACAAGGCGTCAGCTATGCCGTTATTTCTTCCTGGAACATGAATCGCAGCAAATGTAAAACTGAAGAAGGCTGCAGCTTTGAGTAAGCTACGCAACAAATGCTTAATGTTTGGGTCTGGAGACGTCAGCAAGTTAAGAATGTGAACAACAGCTTCGTTACTGACGTGAAACAAGATACGCCTGCGGGACCAACCATGACCCCAAGCATGGGCTGCCAAAACAACAGGAAAAAGTTCTTTGTAAGTAATGGACAGTGGAAATTGGAGAGTAGACCACCGACCATTGAACCATTCGTTGTCCATAAAAGCACCATAACCAATAGCACCAGATGCATCAGAACTGACAGAAAAATCAGGCAAAGGCTCAAGGGTGGGAAAAAGGAAAAAGGATATTCCATTTGCATTGACCAAAACATTTTACCCACCAGGCCAAGTTCTTTCGAAACTCCACGTTAAGACGTATTGGATGAGAATCATTGCGGAAACAGGACAATAGATCAATCATTCGGAGAAGAAAGGTGCGACCTGGCCAAACCACCATGCAACCATGATGCAACCGACCAATCAATGATTGAAGATCTTTTTTAGTACAACATTTGCGGGTTGACCAATAGGAGAAAGCTTCTTGCAAAGCAAAAAGCTTATCAGCTGGAAGGCGTGCAATCTGAGCTGCTGTATCTAATTCAATTCCCAGGAGAACCATGCAGGAGGCTGGACCCAAGCATTTCTGAGGGTGCAAAGGAACACCCGATCTGGCAACCACTGCTACGGCTACTTGAAGGTTGGAAGCACAGACCACTGAGTTTGCTGGAGCTGCCATGATGAAATCATCTAAATAATGCAACAAGTCCTCAATGCCGTAGTTATGGACCAAAATCCACTCGACCAATTCTGCAACTGAGTTGAAAATAGCTGGAGCTGAGCGAAGCCCAAATGGTAAGGCGAGATCTATGTAATAAGCACTGCGCCACTTCAGGCCCAATAGATGGCGGTCCGAAGGATGAATAGCAATGTTCCGGTATGCAGATTAAATGTCAAATTTAGCCATGAGCGCACCCGGTCCAAATTTAGAAACCATCTTAATAATGTCATCCATTTTGATGTACTGGAGATGCCAGGATCTGGATCGATTCCATCGTTGACGCTGTGGCCTTGCGGCGAGGATAGGTCTACAATAAGGCGCCATTTGCGCGGCTGCCCTTTCTTAGGAATCACCCCAAAACTGCTTACGTGAAAGTTTTGCACTGGTGGGGCATCAAAGAACCCACTATACGGCCTAGCCTGACCTCGTTAGCTAAATAAACGTCGATCACCCCAGAATGATGGTAAGCGGACAGTTTATTTCTTCTAGCTGATTTCAAAGTTAGAGGTTTATCGCAACCAAGTCTACAGCCTTCCTTGACACCCTGAAGGAGGACAAAGTTTGCCTTTGCCCTATCGGGATATGTCAAAGAGGAGCAATGTCAAAGAGGAGCCTAGGATGAAAATAGTAATAATAACAAATTCTAGTATTAAAGTAGACTAGAAATACGACAAAGGATCCGTTCAAAAAGGATAGAGGCACAAATAGTATCAAAAAAGCTAACACAACTAAAGAACGACAACAGTAATTAATTCAACTCAGTCTTTAACGGGGGAACAACAAGGGCAAGACAGTTAATGGCGTTCGCGACGCTTTGGCTCCTCAGGATCCGGCGAGCGAGCACGAGAAGACGGCGAAGAAGTACAAGAAGTAGCACGATGACTGCCCCAGCGAAACCGACACTGTGGATTAACTGCAGTGCAGTGGACAGCATTCCAAGATTGGCAAATGACTTTACTAGAAGCATTACCGGAGGCCTCTGCCTGAGACGAGACAACACGGGATGAGGCTGGGCGAGTGCGACCTTGAGCGCCAGCTGTATGGTAGTTGAAAAGCTAAATATGCATCTTAGACCAGTCGGTGACGTTTTCTGCAGCCGTGTGCTTCCTGAAGGCCCGGTCGTAGTTCAGCTAGCAAAACCCGCTAAATTGACGATATGTTCGGAGTATTAAAAGCTTGTAGCTTGTCAGATCTCTCCATCGGTGCGGGAAAGACGAGCAGAGAATGAGATAAAAAATGGAAAAGGCTTCCATCAACGAAGCGATGTCCGTAATTGGGCGCTTCCGGTTTTTAGGCGTGTGCGACAACACTAAGTGGCCATTGAACCAAAGTTGCAGCTCTTGCTCGGAAATGGTAATATTTCTGCTAATAAATCTTCCAGATTCACGAACTTTCCCGCAGTGATTTGACAAACAACCTTGAAAGGTACTGGTGAGTAGCCGGGGCCGACCACGAAAGGCTGTTGAAGAGGTAAGGCTGTCAGCGAAGGAACCGCCGTAGTTGGTTGAGAAGCAAAGGCAGAATTAACTGTAGCTGGTAGGCTGTAAAGCGCCGAAGAACAAGGTGCTATGGAAGACAAAGTAGCCGAGGAAAATACAAGAACGAAAGATGGTACAACAAGAGACGAAAACATTCCTGTCGATACGTTCGCTTGCGTAGCCACTCGTACTGGAGGACGGTACTGGACGAAGAAGGCGACGGCAAAAACCCAGCAGGAACCGATGAAGACCAAGGTTGATGAAAGCCACATGCGTCCAAGTGTGTTGTACGAGTAGCAAGGAAAGAATCTTGGGCGGCAATTGCGGAAAGGCCTTGAGAAACTGAATGAGCGCCGACCACAGCAGATAACGACTTTTTGGCGATAGCTAAAATCGAAGTTTGGATGGCCTGAATCTCAGAGGCTAAAACTTCTGGCGATATGGAAGCACTAGCAGGAGTACCAGATGCTAGCACGGATGTCGAAACGGCATTAGTTGAGACAGAAACGGTGGACGCTGGAGACGAACACACATCCGGCACAGAGCTCTCCTAGCTATTTCTCGTACGTTGGGGAAGCATGACGGCCGAAGAGACTGCAAAGGAGTGAAAGAAACACGGAGCGAAACACCAGAGCACTCTTGAACTAGAAGCAAAGGAATAAATCGGCGAAAAAGTGGTGTTAATCAAACCAAAGGGAAAGCGACAAGGCAAGGCAGAGCATAACTACGAGGACGAAATTGCACAGCAATGGCACAACTACGCATGCCTGCAGCGATCATCTACTGGCCAAGAGCAGATCTCCCATTTAACTCTGATTATTGATAATCTCATTTAAAGAGGAAAGTTAAAGCAGGTAAAGAGAAAGGATGAGGCCTTTCATATTTGCCCAATATGTTCTAAAGCTTCGCGGAATGGAAACTCTTCAATTGTTCCTGTAGACTCTATGGCGCCGAGTTACAAATTCGATCGCAACTTTGATACGTCAAGCAGCGCTCCTTACTCTTCACATATCTCGTAAACTGAGAAACCGTTCCTTTCATTATTCGATATGTATTTTAATTGGTTTTGTTTTTAAAAGCAAAACAACTAGTGGCGATGTTCAAAGCTTATGCGGCCCAGTGTACTGTATTCTGCACTCTCCTTGGAATTCTGTTCATTAGTCGGTCCTTCGCGTCATCCATCTGTGACCCATTGTTTCGTCCTTCTTTCCCTCCCACCTTGTCTACCTCCTTCCTTCCTTCTCTCTTTTTTCAGCGATTGGACGGTTTAGTTGTGTTGAATACTTAAACGTGATATTAGCACTTCTTTTCCCGTTTAGTTGACGGAGCTAAAACCATTCTAATAAAGTTAACCGTTTCAAACAAGGGCTGTGACGATAACCCTTCAGACATCTGCCAACAGATAGGTGAAATGGTAAGTGAAATGTAAATCTCTTTTACTCACCAATTAACTACTACTTAGAGTTTCTTATCAGATTGTCAAATTAGCTGCTACTTCGTTGGATATGGAATTTTTGCTTAGACCTCCAGCTTAAATTCGAACTTTCTTGCAGCCATTTCTTTTTGCTTTAACTAACTGATCACTGATATACCTAAAACGTTGAAGTGTCTGCACTATACCGTAATGATTTGATTTAGCGCCCACTATCAAATATTAAGCGACCCCTACCAATTCGCCCCATTACAGAAGTGACATTAAAAACATTTAACAGTTATTGGACGAGGTTGTGAATATCGTGATTTGGCAAATAATTGATAAGTAATTATAAGGTTGTTAAAGTCGTATATATCTCACAGTGTAAGATGAATGGAGTGCTGTGTACCTCCAAATCAGCCATAGTTCTGAAATAATAAAATTATATGCCTTTCTGTTAGCGTCAAATGTGTTTACGTTATTAGGTCAATGGACAGATCAAACGTGAAGGCGCTCTTGATAATATATTCAAAACTGTAGAAGTGAAAAACTGCAAGTATGAAATCTTTTTTTTTATGTCATTTTTGTTAACCGTTACGGGTTAAATGAGGATTGTCCCTTGAAGAGTACTGAAAGAGGGAAAAATTAATAAAAGGCGGTTAATGGAGGAGGGGAAGCCCAGGAAGCCCCCAACGTTTCGGTTTATCGCCGTTAAAGTTTATTTCTTAAGGAAATTTGATAGCTAACAGTTACTGATTGATATTGATTGATGGCCAGATTTTCAATCGCGATTTTCATTGATTGGTCATTAGTTCCTCTGTTTTGAGATGTAAGTTATAACAGATTAATAGCAGATCATTTGGATTACCGGCATAACATAAATTGGAAATTTCTTATTGCCATTGTTCAGTTATATTATAGGGAAAGTCTTTTGTAAGGAATACGAAAGTTTTTTTGGACTAGAGGAATGTCTTTTTTATCCTTTTTTTAAACGCATAGTTTTTTTTTTTTTTTTTTTTTAAATCAACATCAAGTTGTTAAAGGATTATCACCGCGACAAGTTTGTGAACCTGACATTCAAGCGTTATCTCTGTCAGAGCAAGGACGAAGGGCTAACGCTAGAATAGTCGGCTTCACTTTCACACTGTGGCAACTGATAAATTAACCTTTATCAACTTCAAGTTAATAGACACCTGTGTTTCTCTTGCCGAGGACGCAGCCCAACAGTTTCTTTAGAATGTAATAGACTCATTTCTGTTGTTATTAGGTGTGGCAGCGTGACTGCTTATTTATCCCTGGATTTCACTCAAAGTGTAAACATCCCCGACGTTCTCTCTGTTCTGAAAATATCAGGAGAAGGCGACGGTTTTGGTGACTTCCAAGTTGATCCGGGATCCATACAAGCAATTTCTGATGACCAGCTACCTAGCGATTCACCAATCAGTACACAAGAACCAACACGTACGCGAAAGAGCTAATTTCTTTTTCTCAATGTTTCGCTTTTCAGCAGCTCATATACTCTGTTTCCGTTTGACAGGAAGTATGAGCCATGCTACTGGTCATTGTTTTATTCGCATTATTATTTTTTTTTTTTGAAAGATTTCTTTCCCTTGGACGAACATACACAACACTTGTTGCAAGACAGGTTTCTAAGAGTAAAATATTGTAACTTTTATATCCTTTATTAAGCAGGAGTACAAAATCTCTCTGTTTTTAAGTGATCTTGTCCAAACTGTACGATGTTGGGAATCAAATGTATCTCAGCGAAGTTCATTATGATTCAGTCTATATGATGTTGCTTTTGAAATGAACTTTCTCTTTCCTTTTTCATAGGCGATAAAAAATGCGAATGCTCGTGTAAAGATGCCTTGTTTGGAGCTATAATTGGAATTCTTGTTCTTATAATAATTCTTCTCATTATCTACGTGTTGTGGCTGCACAAGAAAGGTATTAAAGTAATTTCTTTTTTGAGGAGCTATTTTGTTTTTTACAGGTTTCTGTTTCTCCTTACTAAATGCTTAGAATACATGTAACAGTCTCTTCTTTTGTTTCTTAGGTAAAGCAGGAACAAAACGGTGAGACTGTGTACCTTTCTAGTTACGACATGACAACACATCTCTGATTAATAAACCTCTCACTCTAGTCGTGAAAGAGTATCTGTTAAAACTTACTTATAATATGTTAGAGTCTTTTGGCACTGGATTGATCGCAGTCCAGTCATTCCTAATCAAATAAGACTAAACAATAATTATAATTGTTTATGTTTATCCAAACTTTTGTGTCAACGAACCGTATGCCGGCCTTTATTCTGGAGATGACTATTACGAGAGTAAAAGGTCATTGGTTTTTGACTTAAAGAATATGACATAAGGTAGCCGATTCTGAAAACTTAGCCAAATTGACTTTCGGTGTTATCTTTCTTACATCTTCAGGCAATATGAAGACAACAGAGGAGTTTATGATGTAAGACAATCTATTTGTTATTTCAGGGTTACTAGTTTGCTTCGTTTTACTTTATTGCACAAGTTTGTTTTACATTCACAGCTAATTACATCTAAAAATACCTCACACCATTCTCGCAGCAGAAGGACAGCATGATAAAACTTAATACTGGGGAATTTCAGGCACTTTAACAGTCAGGTTCAGATTTCATCTCTTTGATTTACAAGGAAATCCATTTCTTCCAACGATTTCCTTTATAATAAGGAACTAAAATCGTTTTGAGCTCAGTAGATAGCACTCAACTTGCTGTATAAGATGAGATATTCTTTGGCTGTTACGGCCTCAAATGGGATATAAGACAGTTATGATGTGTGAAAAAGTACTGAGTCTGCAGTCAATAAAGGTGAAATTTGGCTTGAGCGTTCTTCCAAAATGCCTTCGCCATGGCAACGAGAGAAACAGCAGCAGACACATCAAAATTTTGGCATAGGATAAATGAACAGCTACTAACTGGAAGTTCCGGCGTCATACACAAAATTGCGGAAAACCTCGACGGACTGTAATCCCTCCTCCCCTCCCCTTTTTACATCCAAGGGTTAAGATCAAACTATCTGTAAGATGTCCTAGTACTCAATACCACTATGTAAAAAGTTGTCAAGGTAGTTGAAAACAATATTCATCATATCTTGTTCATCAGAATGAAATAGCATTGAGTGAAGTTGAGCCAAATAGTCCTGTTTCCACTAACTCCACCCAGCCTCGCTCAGAGTACATGGACTTAACAGAAGCAACCACAGACAACTCCGAAAAACGTGTTGCTCAAAGTGCTGATTACGCGCCTCTTCATCCATCAACACGTTCTTGGGAAGTTGCAAGGCAATACGTCACTATAGAAAAGACAATTGGTAAAGGTGCTTTTGGTCAGGTTGCTAAGGGAACGGCAATGGGACTTCGAAGCAGGCCTGGAAAGACGACAGTTGCTGTTAAAATGCTTAAATGTAATTTTTGTTCTGCTGTTACTTCCAAGTCCCCCTGAACTAGAAAATGCTTCATTTATTTCCAAGTTCCGTATATTTCAGCTGACCGACATTTTCAACCTACGTTCAAGTCGGTGTCTTGATGGTTTGTTGGTGCTTAGGACTCGTCAACCGTTTCAACAAATATTTGCTGAAGAGCAGTGATCCGGCAATCTTTCACTGAAAACACTGTACAGTTAGCTACTTACAGTTGTGGTTTCTTTGAAAATTCATTTAAATCTACCAATGTTTGTTAGTTTAGTGTTTGTTGTTGCTGTAGTCATTGTCACTGTTGTTGTTGGAGTGTCAGTAATAAAACATAAAAGAGCTGTTGAGACGCAATAATGACGTTCACATCGTAGATTAAAAATCGTCACACGGGATAACATGGCGAGTGCTTGTTACAACTATGGAACACAGCTATAGTATATACTTTTGGCCTAATTCATTTTTTTTTTCCTTTTGCAGTCAATTCTCCCGAATCAGACAGGAGTGATTTGCTGAGAGAACTTGACACAATGAAGCAACTTAAACCACATCCTCACGTCATCAAACTACTGGGATGTGTCACAGAAACTGGTAAAGTGTTGAATTTAAATTGAAATAGCCATATCGTGCCCTTTAACTGGAGATTGACGGTAAATTCTGTCAAAGAACACCATTCATTAAATTTTGCATTAGATAAATTCACGTATTATCGTTTATGCGCTTTATTTTTGTCGAATTTCAGTTTATATAATGTTTAACATTAAGCATCATTATTTCATCACTGATTTATTTTGTTTATTGTCATGTGTGAAGAATCTAGCATGACGAAGTTAAGATTAAACTGCCTTTTCGAGGTCAGCAGGAACTAAGTCCAAGGTTTGGAAGAGTTATTTCTAAATGTATTTCGTAGAGCCACTACTGGTGATAATCGAGTATGTACCTTATGGAGATCTGCTGGGATACCTGAGAAAGAGCCGTGGACTGAATGACACTTATTACAAAGACCCGGATATCAAACCACAAACAAGTCTGACATCACAACAGTTGATGAAGTTTGCTTGGCAAATCGCTGATGGCATGAGTTACCTGTCTTCAAAATCTGTATGTAACATATCTCAGTATGATCTTTTGCCAGCTCTTTCCAACATAAGGAGACAAACCTCTTCTCAACAGGAATTGTGAAATTATGAGACGAACGAAACGACTTCTTTGAGGTTGAATTTGAAGTGCAAGAGACAAATTATTGATAGGTTACAACAATGGCAGATTTTCCCCTGTAGTAATGAGTTATTTATTTGTTTTTGCTTATACGCCTGATTTTCAGACGTTTTGAGTAATTTAATATCCGTTATAACAGATTATCCACCGAGACCTGGCAGCTCGTAATGTGTTGGTTGGTGAACGAGAAACGTGTAAAGTGACGGACTTTGGAATGGCTAGAGAAGTTCAGCAGGACAACATTTACGAAAGAAAGACAAAGGTAGAAAACCTAAGAAGAGAATTGTTTCTGTTGTTTGTTCATTAGTCCTGTCAAAGAGTACCAAGCCCTTCGAGAGCTGCTACCCGACCCGCTGGCTGTGGTTCCACAATTCCACACTCGCTGTGCATAAATTTATAACGGCCTTCATTTCTTATTTTAAAAGCATCAACAACATACTAATATTCTAACTAATATTGGCGTGGTAGGATAAAATTATTGGCCCAAGAGCGCAGATTTAGCCAAACCTAAAAGCGGAGCTCCTGGGCCGGGTTATTTAAAGCCTGAGCTAAGCTAACCCAGGATAAGTCAGAGTTTTGATTTTTTTTTTTTAAGTTGGTGGTGAGGTTTTCTGTTTATATTGTTTGGCATTCTAAGTTTGAATGATCTCAAACTACACGTAACATAAATAGTGAAAAACATTTATATACAAGAAAAACTTATACTTATACGTTCTTTGGTTAAATTTTAATCCTGGGTTCGCGTTAACCGACTCAATTCCGAACAATCCGGCCCTGATTACAGTAAGTTAGCCTGGTTTGGGCCCGTAATCCAATTAAAATTAGCTCAAAACTTGAGCCAGTAGTATGGTCACGTGATACTGGTCAGCGGATACCTTGTTTTGACAGGTGTCAATTAACCAGAGAATGATGTCCAATATCAAAGGTGTACGCTGTAAACCAAGGCCGCATGTCCTATTAGCTTGGGTATGGCCGCCATGTTGTACGACGTCATTGTCACCGTCGTCGTTGTCGTGCGTACGCGCCCACGAGCAGCACCGCTAGCCATTTTTACCATGAGAAAAACTATCTTTTCACAGCTTTTTATGGTTATGGGGCTCCGCTTGGAGGCCATTGGGGCAGCCCCAAGTTTACGTTCATACTTAAGGCGAGTGTATGTGGCCGCAAGAATGAGATTACGTGGCGCACTCGGTCCGCGTGGGAATCTGCAAGGAGTCTTTCCTTCTCCTTTTCATTAGGCTGCAAAAATATACGGAAACTAAAAATGCACAAAATGGTTAAACTTTGATTTAAGGGATAAAACCCAGACTTAACAAGGCGACCAATTTGATGATCCTCTCTTGTTATAACTTGTAGCTACTGAACGAGAGACTCTCGCTGCTGTTACAACACTAAAACTTACACAGGGGAACCATTATAGACGCAGACAGGCGGCTATTTGTTTGCGTACGCAAGCCTATGCCTTGACGAGGATCTGCTGGAAATGTGAATCTAGCTTACACTGAAATTGAATTGTTTGGAAAATTCTTTAATCTTTAGGGCCGACTTCCAGTTAAATGGACTGCTTATGAAGCTCTGTTGTATGGCACCTACACCACCAAAAGTGATGTGTAAGTACATCCACTCACGATTGGCCATTCGTTCCATAAGAACCACAGAAAGCTACCAACAGTTATCTTTATGTCCGAAGTTATAGCCTTTCTATGGGTGCTATTCCTGAAGAAATCGAAGACTAGACGATTATTGATGAAAAAACGAAGATCTCAAGATTGACGCGAAGATTTAAAAATCGCGGGATCAGATGGAATATTAAGATACTATTTCAGAAGGAAACGAAAGCAAACAGCGGCTTTCAAACATTACCGATAGACAACGCATGATCCAAAAAACTGAATGCATTAACTTGACGTTTTGTATGTTACAACATACATCTTTAGAAGTGACGGTTATAACTATTACAAAATAATAAAAATTTAAAAATAAAGCGAGGCACTGGTGACATGCAAAAAAACAAAAAAACAAAATTGAGACTTCCGGTAGTTGATACTTCCGGCAAAGGTTAATAAAGAAACAGCTTCCCACTGCCAACGTTTTCATTAAGTGAGGGCTTTATGTCACTGATCAATAGCGTTTCTTTTATTTTACATTGCAAGTCTCAATTCTGTTATTTGTTTAGCTTGTCACCAGTGCCTTGCTTTCTTTTTTAATTCATAATATTTTGTTATGGTTATAACCGTCACTTCTGAATATGTATGTTGTAACATACGAAACGTCAAGTTATTACATTTAGTTTTCTACGTCATACATTGTCTCTTTGTCATGTTTGTAACCGCTGTTTGTTTTCTCTTCCCTCTGAAATTGAAATGGCCTAAGAACAAGAAAATTTATGAATTAAATTACTGTATTAAAAGCGTAAAAATTTAAACAATATCTGTCATCTCTGCTCTCTCATTGTTTTTTTTTGTGTGTGTGCAGTTTATTGTTGAGGCGATCTTGTATATGCAACACACATTGATTAAACGCAGACCACTGAACCTTCTGTAAGCCTATTCTTGCCAATCCCGATAAGCGACAGACGATCACGGTATTGAACGAGGATTGCAAGTTTTATGCTCGATCCATGAAGCTTGCTGTTTGAGAAATGAATGGTATAATTATTATTTACTAGACCAAAACCTAATTGCATAACGTGACTATGAAAATACACATTCAACCAAATTTGATGTATATTAATTGTGATTGTCATTGTCTTAATGTTCAGTTATTCATTTTATTTATTCACAGATGGAGCTATGGAGTTGTCCTTTACGAGATTTTTACGATAGGTAACATCTTAAGTATACATTACTTTCAAGGGTTTTCTGCACAGTTCGGGAAAAGCTGAAACAGAAATTTTCCAGAAAATGAGTTACTTTAACAGGAGAAGATGTTTAAGAAAAACAAACAAACAAACAAACAAACAAACAAAACAGCGAAAACGCGAAACGTAGGCGTGTTTTAGATGAAAATGTTCTCCCACTATTCCATAGAAATACAAAATAAATAGTTTTCTCTTTTTAAACGGCTTTTGTAAATTGATTTGAACAATCGAAGAAGTGATTGCGTAATGCGTACCTATTTCATTAATACATTCCATTACTCCGTTTGCGATGGAGGCGGCAATCACGATTCCGACAAACAAAGTCCAACGTTCCTCTGGTTTTACCGATAAACGCGAGACATTGTTACTTTTTTATAGGTGGCTCACCGTACCCACGAATGGATGGCAGAAAAATTGCAAGCCTGCTTCAGGAGAGAAAACGAATGCCTAAACCACAACATGTGGATGACAAATTGTAAGTTTTGTATCTTGAAAATCAAACCAGCAGTGGCAGCGCTTTATAGATGGCTGCAGTGCACATGTTATCGCAATTTTGATACGTCGAGATATGGTCAGTTATGCAATTATGTAATCGTAGATCGCGAATTGGAACCTAACCTCGCACTTGTTGGCAATCGCTGTTATTCGTTCTCTCAGAATTGGAGCTGACTATCTCGTGCAAGCTACATGTTAATAGGGTAGGGTGGGGAGGACTACTCAGCTACATGTATGATAGTGCTGGGGCTAGATTGGACAGACATAGACTGCATACAAATGGCAAGCAGACTCCTTTCTTAGCGATTTAGAAATGACTGCTGTCTGCCAAAAAGATTAAGATATATGTAATGAATAAAAAAAGATTAGTGCAAAATCTGTCTGTAATACTTTTGATATTTTGTTTTTTAATTAGTTATTTTTATGCAAAAGAAAACAACCTTTTTCGGTTTGCGTTCTGGGCCAGTGATTTGTTTTATTATATTTTTTTCTTTGTTTGTTGAAGGGGGAGGGGAATTTTAGCCTGATGTGGCCTTTTGAGTCTGACGATTCGCACCTCCCAACACTGCTGTGATGAAGTACCTCTTGGGGTACACTCACATTTCATAACATTCGTTCTTGCTAAGGGGAAAAGGGAAATTCTTTCCGAAAGCAATTTAAGCAAACGTGATTGGTATTTGGAACTACGCGTGACATCGAAATTTATCGAAACAGTCCATCAGAAGTTCTTGTTTATCCCAAGTATCAGATAATGATGAAATGCTGGGAAAATGACCCGGATAAAAGACCAACATTCACTGATTTGAAAAACCAGCTTAAGGATATCGAGAACCAACACAAGGTAAGACAAAGGCACATTGTTTTTAACTCGTTTTATCGAGAACGTCTATTGAACCACTATAAAAAAGAAATGTACGTTTACATTTGCTTCCTAAATGGTTAAAGTAGCGAGTTCTGTCGGCCTGTGGTTGATGCGGAGTTCATCGGAGTATGTGACAGTTTTGGCCCAACAAGTGGTAGCCAATTGCAAAGTATTTAAGGTCATCGAAGGTGACTTAGGGCTGAGGTACAAAAATGCATGTGAAAGATTGCAGTAAATAAATACACAATATGGTCGTGCAGCTGCTGGTAATATAACACTTCTTTTCAAAAGGAAATTGCATTTGGATAGTATTTTGGGAACCGTTGTAAAAAATGCAACGTCTCCAGTTATATGTAGCACATCGACTCCAGACTTGAGTCTTGAACCTTTCAACTTTGGTCTCAAACTTTCGGAAGGGTATCGCTTTTGATTGTAAAGAAGGTTTCTCTGAAATCGACATAATGCACAGGGCATGCTCATAATTATTGGACTCGCAGGCTGACTCAGCTGCTGAATGATGTTTCAACCAGACTATACCTGGTTACCTCTATTTGTGTGGTGTAGCTGTAAGTTAACTTGTCATACTGATAATTTAACTATTTTTTCATCTTAAGCGGCTGATCAACATGAAGATGTTCGACAACACGCAGTTATACGCAAACGCCGAGGACTTGGTCGTGTAAACCAGCAGAAGTTTCATCACTGCCCAAGCAGCAAATATTCATTGATCTCGCTATCAGTTTTCTTAGAGTAGTGTTTTGTTCGAAAATGGATAAACTATTACATTAGTCTTAAGCTACTAAGTTAAGTTGCTTTACTTGTTACCCTTTTTATTCCCAAGTATCTACGTATCTCGATAGGCTGTGACATCATCGATTTTCATGCCTTCAATTCACTCAGTGACTGATACCACTGTCAATTTAAGTGCAAAAAGTTTAGCAACTGAGACCTTTCTCAACTGACAAAACCAAGCAGAACCAGCTGAAGTTGTGCAGCAAAAAGGTCGTTTCAAAGTCACTGGAAAATTCCTCTCGCGCAACTTTCATTTAAAAAGAAAGAGTAAACAGGCATGTAAATGAGGAAATAGGATAAAAGAAGCGAAAAAGGAAAACGCAAGTAAGGCAGTTTCTTGGTAAAATACTGGGAGTTAACAGAGATTATGGGTTCTTAGGATTTTTAGGCATAGAAACATCCTTTTGTTGATGTTGCCGTATTAGTTATGGCTCTAGACTTGTATTTTCAAGGAAAAATATTCGACCTTTTGAAAAAAAAGCTACCAAACGCTTTACAAAAGCTCAGTAGATTTGTATTTTTAACATTCTAAGTTTTAAATAGGTCATTACTGTTGATCAGCAGTCTAAAGATACGTGTGTACTATATATTTTTACAAGTAATTTTTTAAAGATTCTCATGCAATTTAGTGCATAGGAACGTCGTACGTAATTAAAAGAAGCCTGGTTACATACGACTTTGCGCAGAAAGACGTCACACGAAATGACTACAAACATTTAAAGAGCTTGTGAATTTAAGTAATTGGTAAATGTTTTGGCTCGTTGGGTCTAATATTCGAAAAGAAATTGGCTTTCAAAATCTGCACAATTTCTTGGTAGCAAAAGTGCTAATGAGCTCTTATATTCTCTGTAAAATTTTGAGTTATTAAACCCGCGTCGCACAAAAAGTATTCAATACAGCAGGCATTCGTTGGGACAGTTAATCGTGCTGTGCTCTTTCAATGTTCAAAAGTAATGCTTTTTTTGCTCCATCAGAAAATGTATCGCTTATGCTTGTGAGGCAAATATTGCAAACAAAAGTACTCCTCTATGTAATGACTTGTTTCAATTGCAGTTACACTAGTCATGTCATTGGAATCGTTTTTATTTACTTTTGGATTGCGACGCAGTGGTAACCAGGGGTGTACCCAGGGAAGTGTTACGGGTCCTCCCTGTGCGATTTTCAAATTTTTCCAATAAGGTCTATTTGACAAATTTCGTTTTTGTAAGTGAGACCAAAATGTGCTACCCCCATATTCTAAGACAGTACGTGCAATTGAGACTACGACATCGACTACAAGTCTATAAGCCTACAAGAAGATACGTGGAAAAGTTGGTATTATTTTACACAAGTGTAGTTTGTACTTAGGGTTAGGGTTAGGGTTAGGGTTATTTTCCTTCTTAAACGTGACACGCGCATGCATTCTGCAGGGCTTTATGATCAAACTTTATTTGATTTCGTACGAGACGTAATCCCTCCTTACAAAAAGCGTGTCTTTGCCCCTGAAAAATGTACATAGCTTGACTACTTTGAAATAATCCTTTAAACGCGAAAGCGGCCTAAAATGATGAGACGTTCGCTGTATTCACAGGCTATTAATTTCTTGGCTGCACAACAAAGCTGTTAATGCAAACGCTATGTTAAGTAAGTTTACATGTGTCATATTTTTTCACGGCCAACAAATAAACTATAAGACGTTCTTAAAGCAACGATTGTTTGGCGTGCAACTTCTTAGGTGGTTCCAAGACACTCGCACATCACGGTGTGAGCACAAAAAAAAAAACAAACAAACAAACAACAAATCCACGGTTGAACTCGTTTTGTTCAGCACGACATCGATAATAGCGTTTTTCGTTGTAAGTTTTATCTTCAGTATTTGGCCCTAATCGTGCTCAAAACTTGAATCTACTGAGTTGTTTACTTCTGTCTAAAGAACCAACCAATTAGTGTATGAGCGCAAAGAAAAAGGCCGTACACGGTCGTGGACCTTTAATTTCAGTATTATTCTTGGATCTTGTTTCGTTCCTTGTAAGTTAGCCAGCCTTCATAACCATTCCCCTGATTTAACTATGGCGTAAGAGACCATCAATTGCTTTTTTAAATGATTGAACTTGCGGTACAACAAAACTGCGTGACATGTTGCACATAAAAACAATCCTCCAGTAACACTGCCTTTTCAGTGTTTTTCTGTCAGCACATTTCGGTCAAAATCAAGATGGTGAGTTTAGCGTGACTTTCTACACTTGGCACCGCCCTGGGTTTCTATATTTCATTCTGATTGGTTCATTGCATTATTTCCTCTCTTTTCTGTGATTGGTCGGTTGTGACTATTCACACATGCGGTTTGGAAATTGACGCACACCAATGTTCTCTTTTGGCTCGGCAACAAGTCGCATATTGTAAGTATACGATGTGGAGTATATCAATACTTGGTAAATTCAAAACCTAGTATAATGCATTTCTAGCTTTCTGATTAATCGGTTCACTAAATCTAGGTCTCCAGCCAACTCACCTGTGTTTGACCGTATATGGAAAATGAGTGCGACAAATGGTGCTTGGTTAATATTTTGCTGCGGGTCTGAAAAAATTTAAATTAAAACAGCAGATTTAGTAAGAAGTAGGGATGCAATGCCATCATTTAAACTACAAACGCCACGTTAATTGGTTGTCGGATCTATAGAAACTATCCCTGAAGATGTCTTGTCAATTCGGACATTACCTATTTCGAATATCACGCGATCAAATATTTGACCGGCTGAAGTGAAGTTCCATGTCAAACGTGCCTCAGATGAACCGTTTATTACTTGCTGGATCGTTGTTTGAACTGAGGTGTCGTTTGTTTGCAGTGGGCCACGTTGTCGAGGAGGAAGGGTCCATGTAATAGTAGCATCTGAAATAAATATAATTCAAGAAACAGGTGAGCTTTTAAAAGTCCCAAGATGATAAAAATGATGCGTAAGATAAGCACAGCCGAGCCACATATGCAAAAGAACAAGCTACGAAACGCCAGGAAACGTACAATCCTGATATTGTTAGTAGACAAACTAAGTTCCTATACTCAATTAATGCGTAAAAGCCTGTGCCAAAAGCCCGGCCAAGTATGAGTGTAGCGCGTGCAGCAACGTGCAGCAGCGCTTTGCCGTTCTTCGGACGTCCAAGTATTTTCACGCGAAATTAATAAACGTTTGTTAGACATCATGGTAGAAAACACTTCTGATACTTCTGGATAAGCGAATTATGGGTGGCAAGGGGGAATCTTTGATCGATGATTTTCAATATTTGCATCATTCCTTGAAGCCATTTTACTAAAACCTCGGTGGCAGAGGAGAACGCCTACACCAAGGAGAACTGAAATCGAGGCTAGAAAACTGGAAACAATCTTATCCCGTGAAAAGACCGCACTATTACAGGCAAATACTGAAATCCATTGACTCGACCGCTCCTACTTTTGATTTGCTTCATTTGTTGATTTCCTTTTTGATCGCCTACCCTTCCTCCTTTTCCCGTCCCATTTCTTGTTGGTTATTTACGTTCCGACAGAATTATTGTTGATTAGTCTCGTGAAATCAGTATGTCATTGTTAAGGTGGCTCCCTATAGTTTTACGATTGCACGCGTCCATAGGACGAAAGCTCAGGTAATCTGCGCGCGCTCAAAAGAAAACGTCAGTGTTTTTTCGATTTTTATGACGTCAACATGAGCACAAAAAGCGTTTCCTTCGGTGATTTTTTTAAAATTTGGCTCAGTTGTGACCACATACAATTCCTATAAAAACCCTATTTTGTGAAAATCTGTCAGAGCTTATCTAATATATTTAGAAGAATGACAAATTACAGAATATTGGAAAAACCGTCTGAACAGCCTTGACTTTTTAACAATTCAAAATGTCAGGCAATATCATTTCCATGATTTGGCAAAGTATGAAAAAATTTCACCAAAGGGAAGTATAAATATTATGGAGTTTAGGCTAAAATGAGGAATATATCTGCCTGTCATTAGATGAGATGTTGCCATGGTAACGGCCTTAATCCAAAAAGTAAGCGTTATTTTAACAGTACCCATACTGGTAAATCTTCACGGGGAAAACTTTAAGAGAAATTAACTAAGTTTTTATTTTCTAACTCGCGCTCTATAGGGAGGGTGTGCGTAAATAGACTAGGGAGCCACCTTAAGTGCTTTTGTATTGTTGACAGTTGTTATTCACGCAGGTCTCTGCTTCTCGGATGCTCTGATTCTAGCTTGCGTCGGTAGCAGGCTTAAAACAGATGGAGAAGGAACGCGTAAGAAAGGAGAAGCCAAGACTACTGTCTCAAGCACTCTTGTTGCTAAATAAGGAGAAAGAAGACTACTACTTCTGAGTTGCTGTTTTTGGTATTCTTTTGCGTCTTTGTCAGTTAATACCTGAGAATCAATCATAACTGAATAACGAAGGTAAACCTTATCGCTATAGTTTTGAATTGGAACTCCAAATAACCGCTATACCGAAATAAATTAATACAATAGCAAAAATAGCCACTTCATTCTTAGTAGTGAGTTTACCCCATGGAATTTTTCCTTCAATGGTCTACTAACAACTGTGTATCACTGGCCGAAAAAAAGGAAGCTCCTATCGAAACTCTAATGACTTCAAATAATGAAGTTACTTTAGGTTATAACCAACTTGGTGGAAGCTGTCTCAACTCATTCACCATTTAGCATTTTGTTCCTAACGAATTCATGGATCAGTCGTGCGAAACGTTGCGTTGTTGTTTTGTCTTTACATGTGTCATTGTCACGGGCTGCATTATTATTCAGTAGCTTGTCACGCAGGCCTTTGCTTCCTGGATGCCCTGATACAAAATGGCTACTGATGATCTTTCGGAGCCTCTCATTTCCTCTTGCAGCTAAATATAGAGAACAAAGGCTGCCGTAGGGACACAATCACTTCCGTGTTGCTGTTTTCTTGATGAACATCAGCGAACATGACGATTCAGGCTTGTAAAGACTATTTGTGCAAGTTACTTGCCTATGGAATATTATTTTCTCAACTGGACGTAACAGGTATTAACTGTAGCTTAACCGTTTGACTTTAAATGTAATAGCTCTACTTGTCTGTGTATATAGATACGTAGTGGGTCAATCGATAGTATCTGGTTATGTAATTTAAGGCCAATACGCGTTGAAAGTCGATCGAATTGTAAAAATCATATCGTCAGTGTATCGCTTTCAACTTTGCCAGACGTACATCAACAGTCGATTGACTCTGAAATCTTTTATGAGGTATGTTTTGTTCATATCACGTTTTTCTTCCGCTCAAACAAAACCTATTATAGTGCTAATATCCTAAAGTATTATTGCTAATATCTCAATCTACTTTTGATGGAAGAAAAGTGACATAACTGCACATTAATTGCTTTGAGTTGTCGAGCTTTGCAATGCATCATTGGTCAGAAGTCCATTTATTATTTATTGATTATTATAAAATAACAGACATACTACGCGCTCTCTGTTCGATCAAAACCCTATCGTTTATTGCACCGGTAAACACGATACGCAGCGCCACTTGAGAACTAGAGAACTCAGAACACTAGCGGAAACATAAGCTTTATATATATTTTCGGCTTTCACTGGCTAAGATATCAATATCACAAATATCTTTGAATTCAACATATCCATAGAAATTTGTAAGAAAAACAGGACCAGAATTCGGTCGCGATCTAAGTGCTTTATGGGGTGCCATTTCCGCCAAAATTATTGTTTTATTATTATTAGGCACAATGTTTTATTATTAGGCACCAGTTAATTATTATTAGGCACAATGTTTTATTATTAGGCACCAGTTTATTATTATTAGGCACAATGTTTTATTATTAGGCACAATCTCTTATTATTAGGCACTATTTTATTATTGTTTGGCATTATTTTCTATTATTATTTCATCTTTATTATTAGGCACTGTTTCGTATTATTTTCGTACCTTACTATCTCCAAGTAGTCAGCGGTTTTACACATGAGAACAGCATGGCAGACATTGCGAATGATCAAGGGATAGACATCTTGACTTTGTAGGCCCAGAAAAAGCAAAATGTAGCTGAGTATGTAGAAGCAATTTATCCTCGAAGTATAAAACGATGGCAACTAACACTATTTCCGACTTAAGGCATGAAGTTACCTCCCGATTACAAGAGATTGTTGCTTGTGTTGGTGTGTCTCATGACAGTGACTTAGTGGAGGAGCTTGAAGAAATTCAAAAGCATGTGAATCTCCTTGATTCAGTGACAAGAATACCTGAAGAGTTGTTTAATTTGTTGAGTAGCGCACGATCACTTTTACAGCAGAATGAGGAAAGAGCAAGTGTTGTTCGTAGTGGTACTCCTGGTAGGCCAGCTTATGACATCAGGAAGGAACAACTTGAGATGCTTCTAAGAGCTAGATTTAGTGTCCGATCTATTGCAGACCTTTTGCACGTCAGTTCAAGGACCATAGAACGACGAATGCAAGAACATGGCCTCTCAGTACGTGCTTTATACACCGAAATGCAGGATAGTCAGTTGGATGACATAGTGAGGGATATAAAAAGAGGGAACCCAAGCTGTGGGTCAAAAATGTTGGCTGGGTACTTTGGTGCAAGGGGTATATTTCTGCCTAGACGTCGGATAAGGGAGTCACTTTCTAGGGTGGACCCTCTTGCAGTTGCTGCAAGACGCTGCAAAGCAATAAAACGGCGCGTGTATAATGTGAGCAGGCCACTTGGTCTCTGGCACTTTGATGGAAATCACAAACTTGTGAAGTGGCGTTTTGTTGTCCATGGCTGTGTGGATGGCTTCAGTCGAATCCCAGTTTTTTTATCATGCAGCACAAACAACAAAGCGGTTACTGTGTACTCACTTTTTATCAAAGCGGTACAAGACTGGGGATTGCCCTCAAGAGTCAGATGTGATCAGGGATCTGAAAATGTGGATGTTGTCAAATATATGTTGAGTACTCAAGGAACAGGGAGAGGCTCAGCTCTGGTTGGTAAAAGTGTGCACAATCAAAGAATTGAGCGAATGTGGCGGGACGTGTTTGAAGATGTTTTGGCAAATTTCTACGAGTTGTTTTCTCTGATGGAGGAACTGGGTATCTTTGACCCTTTATCTGAGTGTGATTTATGGTGCCTTCATTATGCATTCCTTCATCACATAAACTATCGTTTACATGAATGGTCTGCTGCCTGGCTGAGACATCCCTTGTCTACAGCCAACAACAACACACCTCTTCAACTTTGGATCAAAGGTTCACTGAATTCTGCAGAAAACAATACAGACCCGGTTGATGTTACTGATGAATATGGCATTGATTGGAATGGTCCTGTTCCCCTTGATGAGGACACTGTGGAAATTCCACCTACTTCTCAAGCTCTGACAGATGAGCAAGTTGCTGACCTTGAGTCAAGAACTGAGTTACTTCGAGAGTCTTCAATAACAGATGATAAAATTAAACTTTACAAACTTGCCAAGGAATTTCTTGAGCAGCATTAAGTTGAAGTAACAATCCACTCTGGAATGTTTAAATGAATGACTTCTTACTGATACCTGAATGTGTGTCTCAAACCAATGGCAGACATACATGCAAGAGAGGAGCCTAGGGTACCCAGCTTCACCTTTGATGTTCAATCAGTAATGATTATTTTGATGGTCTGTTGTATGCCCATAAATTATAGTTACTATATGACTTCAGCTCCATTAGAAAAATCACAAGTTTCTCCCACCCATTCATACATAATTTGTTCACACATGGTTGTTTACTCTGTCCTTAAGGCTGCATTCATTAAAAAGCAGGAGGGGGGAGGAAATTGTATAGAGTACTGTATTTTTAACATCCCCCCTGAAAACGGTACAAAATTACGCATCCCCCCTTACCTGCTTGGAAAAAATTTGTATCCCCCCTAACAGCTTCATGTCAGGAAACTTGAGTCCCAACTTAATGTTAAAGCATGCTTTGTTCTTTCACTTTGTAATCAGTGGCGTATCTAGGGTCCCTCGTGTGGGGAAAATCTTTGGGCCTCCACCTTAACCTAAGGCCCAAAGGGCTGGAAAAAAATTTTGGGCCCTTCCTTATAAGCTGATATGGATGCACTTTGCAAAAATCACACTTAAAAATATTACCATTATTCTGTATATATTTGATGTCTAAAAAAATAAACATCCCCCTGAAAATTGCTCTGAGAATTAACATCCCCCTTCTGGAGTACAGAAAAAGGCTAGACATATCCCCCCTCATTTTCCTCCCCCCCCCCCCCCCTCCTGGTTTTTAATATGGACGCTATAAAACAACAAGAATTTTAAATTGAAATTCTTTATTCACCTAAATGTAACCCTGCAATAACAAAATGTTGAACTTGAACTTGTTTAACACAACCACTGAGTAATAATATTGGACTAATATAAGCACTATGAAACTAAGCTTACTTTAGTGTAGGATTCTCCTATAACGTTTCCTATTAATTTTGTCCATACAGCAAACCTATAAAGGTCTATAAAATTGGGCATGGTCGTATTATATATGTTGTTTATAACTTGCATGCAAGGAAGAACTGCATATATTTCAATTAATATGTAAAAACATAATTAAAGAGCCCAAAGCAAGAATGTACTCCCAAGCGAATCTTGCTTTTTTGCATCAATAAAAGAACTTTCTTGTCAATATTTTCGGGTTCAGGGATGTGCCTGCAACTCCAATTAACCACCCAAACCCAGAATTCTGTAAACAAAATGGTCTTAAAATTAAAGTCACTTAGGACATTTTTCTCAGGGCTCTTCAATTTTCTGAAACAGTAATCAGTCATATTGATAAACAGTGTGAACTTTATGCTTAACTGTATCCACTCTTACAGGTTTCCCAAGTAATAGTATGGCAACTTTAATGTAAAATGGGTGGCCCTCTCTTGAACATTACAGTATTCTACTGCTATCAAGATGTTTTCATTTTGATATAATATTATAAAAGTCACAGGTTCCCAATTTTGTAATCTTCATACATGGCTATAAAATGTAAATGTCTGCACAGACAATATTCTGTTTTCCCTAAGCATAGCCAAACCCTTTGCTGTTCCTGATTGCAAACGTCATTGCATCTCTAAATGCGACACATGTTTTGTGAACAGTTGGAAGGTGCAACATAGGCCCACATGTATTGGCCTTGGGAAAGGGGGATAAATTACCATCTTTGTCAGGATCATGAAGGAACCCAAGAGTTAAATCCCAACCGACCCGTAGTGGTGGTAATTGTTTACACCCGCAAGTAAAAAATAGCAGATCACTTAAGGTGATCGTTGTTTCCCCTTCTTCTACATCTTGTAAATAGTCGCACCAGTGAGAAATAATTACATTTTCTAATGCTCTGTTGTTTGAGCCTTCTTCACTCTGAAGAATAGTAAACAAATTCTTGAATGAATCGGCATCTAATTCGACTGGACTGTAGCAAAAAGCTTCATGAAAAACATCAGGATTGTTTGTAATTGCCTTCAAGACACCCAAGTCTGATAAACCCTGTTTGAATTGTTCCGGGGCTGGCCACGCCCTCCCCAATGTGAGCCAATGAGCTGTTCGTTTTACAATGTTGTCAATGTCCTTAATGGACTTAATTTGTTGAAGGGTACCCCCTAATTCCAAAACCGTGTCCAGATTATTACGTGACATAACTTCATTTCCTTCTTGAACTGACTGAGCCCTAGAAAGTTGTTGCAGAGAGGTCTTAAGTTCAGGTTCATATATATCCTCAACAGCTACCTGTACTTTATCTGGACCATAGATCAAAGCATCATACTGAACAGGAGATAAAAAGCAAAGCCCAGGGCCCCCATGGACAAGGGACAGAGCAGTTATTTTCCCTGCATACAGGTATTCTGAGTTTGCTAAACATGAAGCATTGCATGACAGGAACAGTGCTTCCTTTGGACCACGGAACAACTGCGAATTGGCCAGCCGCTCTACAACAAGAGTTAAAAATTCACGTGTTGGCCCTCCCAAATCCACAGCACCCTCAGATGTCCCAGAATCGTCACTGAATCTCACGGATATCTTGTTACCGGGAGAAAACGATTTCCTTGTCAAACCCCTTTTTGTGCCCTCCCAGATATCCTTTCTACAGATATTAAATTTTGAAATTTTGTTTTCATTGACTGCTTCAGCTAACTCTGACAAAATGTCTTCTAACGACAAGACAGGAGTTACATTTATTACTTCCACATTTGCCACCTCAACTGAGGCTTGCTCATTATCAGAGTCCAATTCTATAGCAATTTCATCCTTAAATAAGGAGCCATAGAAAAAATCAGTGTTGCCTGTTTCTTCCAATGGCATTATGCTAGAGATACTTGATAATGGTTCTCCCTGTTCACTCTGTTCCCTTGGTAATGGTTCCCCCGGTTCACTCTGTTCCCTTGGTAAAGGTTCACTTGACTTATTCTGTTGCCTCGGCTATGCTTTACTTGCCTTCTGCCTGGTATTCTTGTCACTGAATCAAGGAGATTCACATGCTTTTGAATTTCTTCAAGCTCCTCCACTAAGTCACTGTCATGAGACACACCAACACAAGCAACAATCTCTTGTAATCGGGAGGTAACTTCATGCCTTAAGTCGGAAATAGTGTTAGTTGCCATCGTTTTATACTTCGAGGATAAATTGCTTCTACATACTCAGCTACATTTTGCTTTTTCTGGGCCTACAAAGTCAAGATGTCTATCCCTTGATCATTCGCAATGTCTGCCATGCTGTTCTCATGTGTAAAACCGCTGACTACTTGGAGATAGTAAGGTACGAAAATAATACGAAACAGTGCCTAATAATAAAGATGAAATAATAATAGAAAATAATGCCAAACAATAATAAAATAGTGCCTAATAATAAGAGATTGTGCCTAATAATAAAACATTGTGCCTAATAATAATAAACTGGTGCCTAATAATAAAACATTGTGCCTAATAATAATTAACTGGTGCCTAATAATAAAACATTGTGCCTAATAATAATAAAACAATAATTTTGGCGGAAATGGCACCCCATAGTGCTTGATCTCTTTTAGTTTCCATGGTCAAAATTGCGCGACGATTCCGTTTACGGTTGAGTTTAGACAAGACTAGCATATGTCGACAAGACAAGACAAGATTAGCATATGTCGTAATGTAACCCTTTTGCTCGTATCACGCCGAGTGAATTTCACTATGATTCTCGTTGGAGTATCCGAGTTGCAGGACGGTAAAGGGTGGGAAGTAGATATATCCTGTTTAACCGGGACATCGATAGCTCGACCAACCGCAATAACGATGTCGTTGCTGGTGCAATTTTCAGTGGGATGCATACCCGAAATCTTAAGACAGTCCGTTCTCAGATACTGCGCGAGGTTTTCAAAGCCCATGGTCGCTTCACAGGATTCTTTCTTGACATTATCAAGATGTTTTTGCACTTGTCGCAAGCTCGTTGCTTGAAGGTGTACCTTCTCGTTGGTCTGCGAAGCTGCGATAATACATCGTCGCTCTTCTCATTCAAAAAATCGACTCCCATCTTCAAATTTTTAAAAGTATTGTTTAAATTGTCAAATTTTTCTTCTAGGGGTGTTATTGCTTCTCTTAAGAGTTTCTGGATCTCTTCCTTTGTAACCATAGCGTCGTTTTGAAGGAGCGGGTAGAACGCGTGGCCGTCGGCCATTACTGCATATGCTAATCTTCTAAACTAGACAAAATCTAGACAAAATCTATGCATTTCTAAAGTGCGTAGCAATTCTGGTAAACAAACAATTGCTTATACAGCGACCATTCTCTGGGACAATATTCTTACTCATCTAATAGATCTCAATACCTTCAACTTCTCGAAACATCTGAAACTTTATTTACTGTCTGAACAACATTCTGAAAACTAGTAATATTTCTATATGCTCCTTTTTTTACCAATTTTATGTACATATCTCATTCTCTTAATAGCTTTTTTAAAGGCACATTGCAGACTCGGTACAAAACGAACGCTGAGAAAAAAAAACTGTGTTTCTTTAACTAATCACGCCATTTTATAAGTTAAATATGGCTCAGTTGAACTTATATCCGCACTCTTCAGTCCAAAGTTGTCTAGAAATAAATTTCTATGCGAGATTTTGGTGAATGGCGTTCGTTGGGCAGATGTCACAACGTATAGAGTAAAATGGTATGGCTATCATTAAGTTTGACACCTTAAGTAGTAGGTAGGGAATTGAATGAATACCGGAAAATTTTTGTGTCCCCTTGAGACCGTCTCGCTGGCTCAGAAGCTTCACCACCGAGACGGGGTCAATGGGGACACAAAAATTTGCCAGTATTCATTCCATCCCCTACCTACTACCAAAACCTTGCTGGCGAGCGGGGCACAAAATTTGCCAGTATTTGTTTGGCTCGCTACTCGAGGCACAAAATTCTCATTTAAACATCTGCGGAGTACATGTAAACGGGGTCTTGAAGAGAAGACTGTTACAAAAGCATGGCTGAATCAATAAGTCGCGAAGAACCGACCTGCTGTGAAGAGGATGGGAAAAAAAAAATACCCTTTTATTGACGGCAAAACATTTAAAAAGTCACCAAGCATTTGGTCTTTTCGTGATTATCTTTGTGAAGCTTGTGGCAAAACGTTTACGCAATGTCGCACTCTTCACACTCGTAATAAATACCATTGTAAAGTATTAGAAACACAAAGAATTCCAAAAGAAGAATGCCCAAAATGTGGTAAAATGGTAAGCAAAACGACGATTTATAGTCATGCAAAAAACGGATGCCCAAAACCGAGAGGGCGGCCGGCTTAAGCCATTTAAATATTTGTGAGCTACCAGTATAAACATGGGACGCGGACGTAAAGCAGCTCTTGAACAAAGCCAGAAGAAACAGAAAAAGTAGTGGGGGCTGCTGCCTTCAAATGATGACTCTGGGTTTATCACGTAAACCGACTTGTGCCGATATACTATTAAGTGTGTTCCCAAACGACAAGACTAAATTTTACATTTGAATAAGAAATTAAACCTTTCGGAACGGAATATATACGAAAAGGGGTGCGAAAAATTTTATAAAAATAGAATACAAAAAGAAGTGTGAAAAAAGCTAAAAAAAATAATAAAAATGTAAATAAGGCCGATCTAATTAATTACAGTAAAATGGAGTATTACCTAGGCAACGGTTTTGAGTTATTTTCCGCGTCGACGGTTTTAGCTGTGTGCCAGGATTCAGTGTTTTTCCAACGCGTTAATTGCCTTTGTCAATAACACAAGCATTATCGAAGTCAATGGAGTGGTTGTTTTGCCACGCATGGTTTGCAACATTTGAGCCCTTTGTATAGTTCTTCAAATTTCGTTGATGTTCCTTTTTTCGGGTTTGGAAGCATCTTCCGGTTTCTCCTATGTAGTTCCAAGGACAGTCTTTACATGGGATTCTATAAACAACATTACATTGGAGATCTGAAGGTTGTCTGAACTTCGGAGACGGGAATTCTTGTTGAAGGGTTTTGAATGGTTTGTTGACCACGCGTATTTCATTGTTACGGAGTAATCTCGTAAGAGGCTCGGTTAGGCCGCTGATGCAAGGGAGGCATGCAAAACCCTGATACGATCCGATGGCTCGGCCCATTTGAAAAACATAGAAACCAGTTCTCCTGGTGGAGGAACTGTAGGTGAGGGTTGCTTCTTATTGAGAATGTTAGAAATAACAGCCAATGGGTAGCCGTTAGCTTCTAACGCGGCCCTGACGTGGTTGGTTTCCCATGTTTTTCCTTCATGGCTGCTAGGGAGGCTGTGTGTAGTTTCACACAGTGGTAATAAGACCCTGTGTTCATTTCTAATCTTCTTTGATTGTATTCTCATTTGTACTCAAAGGAGGCGTTCGTGCTTTAGCGTCACGCATGAGCAGTTGTCTATTTCTCGCGACATATCTGTTACGCTGTGCTTAATTAAGTATTATTTTATCGGTTGTATTTCTCTGAACATCCTGTTTGGGAAACGTATTCTTTCAGTTGTTCTTACTGCACTTAAAAACCTTTCTAGTAGCAGGGAGCAAATTAAGGTGATTAGTCTGATGGAGAACATGGCAAGGAATCTACGAAGTTTTCAAAACGCAAAACATGGCTGTTGGTCTGCTAGTTTAATCGTGCGTTTTCTTTTTTGTTTCCTCGTTTTTTTAATTTGTTTGTTCATTAATTCATTTCTAAGCCTAATTACACTCATAATAAAAGAAAAATGCCTCTTTTTCTCGCAATGGCTGTACTCACAATTACTATAATTTTGTTTTTGTGGATTTCCGTAGAGTAGCAACTCTCTTATACGTAGTGGAAAGAAAACCCTTTCTTTGTTTAAAATGAACTCCTGTCAACTTTATCCTGAGTTTTTTGCTACTACAGAGAGAAGCAAAGTTCATTTTAACTCAACAGCAACAAGCACACAACCCAAAACGATCGCGTACATTTTTCTCTCCGTGAGAGGCCTATGACCGAATGGCCCTATGGGAAATCTCTGACACTTCGCTCCCCCTCTGTCCATTGTTGAGCAGTTTTTCATAAATCGTCGAATTAAACTTATCTGTAACTGGCGTGTTCACCACTCTTGAAGCAAATGTTCTTTACACTTAAAGGAAACGTTTATTGTTCTTACATATTATTAGAGTTCACTTCTTTTAAAGCGAGAAAACTTAAAACTTTAAATATAAACTTCAAAAGGTATACGTGCAGTGTTCCCAAACCGATTGATTTTTGATCAATGCTATCCATTCCCTGTCTGCTCTACGCGCTGCTTCCCGTCTGGACCATTCTGGCAGGCACATTTGAGTTGTCTGCCGTTGAATTCCCTTGAGAAAGGGTATCGAGTTCCAATGTGCGCAGCTCTTGCAGTGGACGTTTAAACATTGACTATGTCCCCTTCTTGCGTGTGGTTGACTACACCACTGCTCCGCGGAAAACCTCTCCACGCCTGTGATGATTCTTTCTACTTCTAAAAGTTTGCAGAGTCCTCCTTGTAGACCATCCTCGTGACCAATATCAATGTCACCTATATCACTAGTTTAACCTGGTCCTTTTTCATTTCAAGTCGGTAGGAATTTCTTAATTCAAGAAGATATTCTTTCCCCCACCGCGTCGAGAAATGTTCTTTCAATCTCTCAAGCAAGGCTACTCTGCCTCTAAAGTCTTCACATTCAACTTGGCTGACTTCTATTTCTTTTTGTTCTGGCATCGCCAATACACGTCTCCCCCGCAATAAGTGCAAAGGGGTCAAGGGTTCTTCAATGTCTTCACTAAACACAAATGTCATAGGTCTGGAATTGGGTGTTGCCTCTAATTTCAACAGTACTGTCCTCCGGTTTGAAGAGCAGCTAAGAGCGTTTTTGAAAAGTTCCGTTTTCGTGACGGATTAGTGTTGACGGCAGGCCTAACCGCTGAAATAAAGCTACGTTTTGATATTTCCCCAGCGTAGTGTGGTCTAGTGTGGACGAGGCCTAAGAGTTTTCGTTGTCACTATGTATGAAAAACTAATCATTTCCCAATGACATGGAGATTTACCTGCAAAGTTTGCAGATATGACATCAAGAAGTCTGATAACGTTCAATGCTGTTTTCAAAAACGTTCATCGATTCTTTTAGACGCATGTGCAACTGACAGGTGTGTCCTGTCTTGTTCTTAGGATATTAGGTGCATGAAGTTCACCATGATTTTAAGATTAAGAGGAATGGAAATGATCGAAGATTCTTCTTAACAATTAGATCAGTTGTGAACTTGAGATTTCTATCGCGTGATATTTGACGAAGGTGCAGCGTTAGTATAAATCTACTGGTCGATTAGTAAACTATCAAAATCCCTTCCACAGACACTTGGAAAACGCAAAGAAGCGACCGCCACTTCTTTTAAAATCCGCACACCGCTAGACTACTCACTATCTACAACAGACTAAAGAGTGAGTATAGTAGCGTAGCCAATAAGAGATCGGCATTCGTGATAGAACGCTAGTAGAATTATTCCCATGGAAAGTAGATCACTCGTACTTCGCTCGTTGCAAAGCATGAGATAAGAAACTACATTTACGTATTTTCGAATCGATGATGACATATCTTGCCTTTCGCGATTTTTCTTTTAACTTTCATGTTTAACTAAATTCATGTTTTTGTTTAGCGTTAAAATTATACGGCGGTACTCGAGGTAGAATAAACGTTTCTAACGTACTTTTTGTTGTAGTTCAATCCGAACAAGTTCCTCATATCAAGTCGTCTGTCGAGCTTACCCTAAGAGTCATGTCATGTTGTTATCTTTTCAGTGGAAGTTATTCGATCGTTTGGCGGTGTACTAGGAGCATGATGGAATTAAACGTTGGTCACAGAATTTGTAAAGGATGCTCAGAATAATGTTCTGAGGTGGAGTAATGATTCGTTCTGACTGCTATCCCGGAGAATAATCAATGAAGCGTGTCATTCGTAATGCTAGCTTTTAAAGTGTAGTTAAAAAATCGAGGAGACAAAATAAATTTTTAAGTGTTATTTTATTTTTTAGCGACCTCAGTAACATGGACAGCACCTCCTTCTCAGTGGACTCAAACGGATGCAACTGACATCAGAAAAGTTGATTTTGAGGTGCTAAATGGAAGTATTCAGGTGCCTCTGAGGTGGAATTACACTCTGTCAGCTGGTTCACTGATAACAACTACATTTTCTGTAAGATTGAATGATGGCAGCTTCGATGGTATTGGAACGATAACTGGTGGTAATCCTATAGTATTTAACAAGAATGATTACAGAACACGTTTTGATATTAGTGGAAGTGAACTGGCCACCTTGATAATAAAACAAAGTCACTGAAACAGAAGAAGCAGTTTACCAATGCGAGCTTACATCAGATTTAAACCAATGGAAATACAGAATACGAGTCATTCAGTGTAACAGGTGAGCATTGTAATGTATATTGTGCTAAGCTATGAAGAACAATTCATTGTAATAAAGCGCGTGCTGGTCCTACCTAATTCCCATTATAATTTTTTTACAATAAATGTCGCGCACTGATTGGCTCATTTTTATCATCAATAACAGTACAGACGGATAAAATTTTAATCTATGCAAGCTTTCAAGCTCGACTTTCAGCTGTCAAAATGTCAACGTTTTAACCAATGAGATTTTATGAACTTTTTTAAGTAGCCAATCAAAGAGCGAGAAAAGCTATTGACAACGTTCGCGTCATTTTAAATAAAATTCACTTCTCTTTGTTTACGGCAAGTTTACGGCGTCTTTTCCCCCTATTTATTCCCGGCATTTGACCATTTTGGGGTCTTGTTGTTGTAAAAAACAAATTGACGTCAGTGTTTTATGCGTCTGCCCTCTGATTGATAATAAATTTCGTCATAACTTTGTCAAAGTTTACTGCGGACGGCATTCGCTTGCGGCTTGTGGTTTCACAGCCACTTTGACAATGTTATGACGCAATTTATCATCAATAAGAGGACAGACGCATAAAAAACTGACGTCAGCTTGTTAAATAGATAGGACCCTGTGCGCGCTCTGATTGGTCAAAAATCCATGTTTTATCAGAGTTTAGAAAACAGCCCTAACTATTCACTCGCGCTGATTGGTTAAAAATCGTGTTTCTATTAACCAATTAGATTATGAGCTCGACATTTCTATTGCGTGATAGCTGACGAGGGCGCAGCCCTCGTCAACTATCACGCATAGAAATAGAGAGCGAATAATCTAATTGTTTTAGTATAAATCTACTAGTCGCTCAAAACTTTATCTAAATCCTCTTCAAATACGCTTCGAAAACGCCAAGAAGCTGCCGTCATTTTGTAACCAAGCGCACACTGCTACGCTACTCACTATCTATCACAGAATAGATAGTGAGTAGCGTAGCCAATCAGGAACGGCATTCGTGATAGAACGTTAGTTGATTTATACTAGAACTCGATAGAAAACGCAGGTCTGAAACAAGGTTTTGATTTGAGGGTTAGGTCATAAATAGGGTTTCGAATTGTAGGTCAGGTCATAAATAGGGTAGGGAATATCGCAGATTTTGGTTATAAATACGATAAGGGTTTTGGGAAGCGGGCCGCACACCCCCACCCGATTTTTCTGGGAGTACCGCCCTCCCCCCGGGAACGTAACCCATCAAGACTTCTGTTCACCCCTGCGATACAGGCAACTCAACTACGGCAACTATACGGCAACTCAACTATCAAGCGAACTAGGAGCGGAACCCAAAAGGAGAACAGGATCCAAGATCCCAGAACTACAGGGGACTGACTACTTTTTTAGTTGGGCATGCATGTATACTGCATGGGACATGTTGGTATTAGCCTTCCTCCTGAAGTCCACGAAATAACAAGGGCCACCAGATTACCGAACAGTCGTCCTTTCCAACAAATCCGTGTATCAAATGATGTCTATAAGTTTTCCTTTTATCCAAGGACAATAGTAGCATGGAACAATTTACCTATTTATGAAAATGTTAATATAAATCATTTTAAGACTATTGCTCTTGCAGCCATTAAATATTTTGTATAATTTATATTCAGACGTCCTAACCTATCTCGAAGAGATTATACTTAATCTATTTTATTTTATTTCTTACCAACTTATAATTTTTACTGTATATATACATATTGTAATTATTTATTACGTGCTTTTATTATGTTATTTTCAACTACTAGTATAGTTCCACTGTTTCAGGAGTATACTTATTAAAGATTAAAGATTAAAGACTGCTAGTATCGGGACAGGGGTCCCGAAGACTATATCAGCACTGAAACTAAATGTACCGTTATTTACCTGTTTTCCCTTTATTTTTCGAGTCGTTTAGAAGAGATTTGATTGAAGCGAAGGCATTTTATACTTCCGAATATTATATCGTCTGTCACTTTGTAATTACGACGCTCCGATTACGTCTCAAGTTTTAATTATCGTCGTTAACTTTTAAGAGTGCCTGTCTGTAAAAATTAGGCAAATTCTTAATTTCGCGCAAGGATCGAAAATTCGATTTCGCCCAAATTCTTATGGTAGATGGGCTAGGGCATGACAAAAACTACTGGATAGTTTTCTTGGCAAAATATCCTTTATTCCAAAGAAATATACAAATTACCAAATTCCGTTAAAATCATCATTTGACGCACCATTTTATTAAACAAATCTGAGAGCCTCGGATGGAAAACCACATCATTCTTCTGTCTTTAAAACACTCAATATTTTTGTGCAATGTATAAATGTGCAGTGGGTAGATTTTAGGGAATGCTGCGTTGTCTTTTTGGGTGCAAAAGAATTCAATTTCGAAGACATTCACTTAAAAGTACTTCGTGAATACAATTATTTTTTACCATGTGCGAAACCTTCAAATGGATTAGGCTTCTGGTGGTTGAATCGCAGAAGGAAGGTCTACAGATTCCTGTAAAAACTTCTTTGGGCAAATGATTGTGACCGACGCGAGAGCTTTTCAAAGTACGTTAAAAATGCAAATATTTGATCCTCCGTCGTCCAATTTCAATTTACGGGTTAGACATAGATTTTAGAATGCGCCACATGACTTGACCTATATTAAGTTGAAATTGACACATAGCTGATAATTTACGTTTGATCAATTGCTGACCATTGCTGATAAGCGTGTCGGCGCGCAGAAAAAAAAATTTGGGACCACTTTTCGACCGAGCTTTGTAACTGTCCACAAATATGACGGTCGAGACCTGGGTTCCACTTCAGTAAAAATGGCGGCGGTTTCAACTCTGAATAGCGCGGTGAAATATGTTTATCCAGATCGACATTTTGTTGGGGGAAAGCGAACAAATAAGCTTCAAAATGGCAAGAAAACATGTGTGCCGAAGCAAGAGATGTTACAGTTGTTCTAGAAACTTGAAGAAGATACTGATGTGGTCACGAAAAAATGGTCCCAAAACATGTTAACAAAAAAGCGAGCGATATTTTGGGTGCACTTTGGAGTGAAATTTGATAAATGGTTTATCTCAATTTAATGGCAAATAGCTATAAGTTAGGCTCGGGACGTAACGTGAGCTTAATTTCTGGCGGGAATTTCGCGCGCTCAAAGTTCTCCATTTATACAGAACGTCTCCCTGTTTTAGCTTGCTAATTTTATCACTCGTTCAAGCGGCTCTTTGTGTTTCACCTTCTCCCGTTGGAATAACTGGCTGCATTGAAGATGTATCTGACTCCACGAGGCATTCAGAATTTAAACAATACTTGCTTTGCACATAGTGATTGCAAGCTTGGCTTTCATCAGAAAGGTTTTCAAAGGGTCTTGAAAGCATCCAACATAACAGAGATAAGTTTTCGGCTAAAAGAACAGCTGAGAAGTTGTATATGATTACCACCACCCTCCCCCCTCTTTTTCCTTTTTTGTCCTATGTTTAGGAGTCTTATCCTGGATATTTTAGAATTCAGAAGATTTTTTGCTAAGTATAAGAAATACACCCAAGTTAAACAAGACAGAAGAGTCAATAGGCCACTTTCGATATCTTAGAATTCAGCTTGATAGTGAGGCTTAGAGGACACAAACAAAAGAAATGAATAAACATGGTTATTCAATTTCCTTTGTTTGTGGCCTCTAGGCCTCGCTATCAAGCTAAATTTTAATATATTGAAAGTGGCCTATTAAGTCAGTTTTGTTCTGTTTGCTCTCTCACACCAATAAGCATGTCATCAAGAACATCTCTCACAACATCACATCTCTCAAGAACAATATGCTACCAGCTCCAATCAATGGGTTTAAAAAGGTGCTATACCCTTGGTTCATTTTAGTTCAGGTAGTAAGGCCCCTGATCCTTGGACATGTTTGTTGTTTGTAGAACAAAATGTAAAGTTATTCTTAATCTTTAACCATCTAAACTTAAATATTGCTGTAATTTTTGTCTTTCTAGGTGATAATTACGTTTTTGAAAATGAACAACATGTACTTACCACTAAAAATGTGTTCCAGAGAATATCCATACTGATCCCTTAGAGGGGTATTTGATCTGAACCCTTCCCCCTAATCTCTGTGGAAATTCCAGATTTGGTTCATACTTCCCTTTGTGCTTTTGAGACCACCCCCCTTCCTTCTGTGTGGAATTTCCAGTAGCCCTCCTTGGGACGGGTATGGATATTCAATGAAAAATTCAATGAAATCTTCTGACTCCCGTACGAATAGCAAATACAAGTCTCCGTACGGGTGCCGTACGAATAGCCACTGCGTAATCGCATTATATTAATTAAATCTATTAGTATTAAACGCCAGTAACATGTACAGCTGGCAGGTTTAATTGCATTGGACAGTTTACTGAAATAAATGCTCGATTCTGACACGATAGTTCTTACCTTAAAGTGCCACTGAAACGAAATTTTCGTATGTGAGATTTTTGCTTAGTAATAAAGTTTCAACCTTACTTGGAAACACTGAAGACTTTTTTTTTCGCATGCGGTAAGCGAAAACTGCTTTTTCAGCCGTTCGAAGTTGGCTGGTTAAGCCCAAAATTGGCGGCCATCTTGGCGCGGCCAAAACAGCCTAGTGACGTCACTGGTTGTATTATTTTCATGCCGCGCTGAAAATTTAGAGTGATTATGGGAGAAGAGAATATTGTTCGAAGCCCCCCAAAAAACATCTTAAGGACATCTCAGACATAAAGCAGAGCAGATAATAACAGTAGCCTTAGACATGAAGAGGTGGAGAGTCGATCCTGGGGCTTTTCAGTCTCTTTAATTGGATATTTAATTTGCAGGATATCTTATGTAAGCAAGCAAACGAGCAGGAGTTCTTAGATCGCAAAATGATCGGGACTCTTGGTGAAATGACCACCACTCAGTTAAACAATATCTACACTCATAAAGTAAAAAAGACATGAAAACAAGAGAAAGCGGCTTTTTAAAATATTATCCGAACTGCTGCTGCACGAATCGCAGCAACAACGCTTCGCGTTTCGAGTCGCTTCGCTTCGAGGAAAGCGGACGCTTTGTGAGTTTCACCGCGGACGAGATTGTGCTACAGTGACCTTTAGTCCAGTTGTATCTGCTACAGCCTACAAGTTATCAAAACAGCAACAATTTGAGAAACCCTCTTCTTTTATATGAGGGAGCGAATTTAAACTATAAAGGTAAACTAAGCTGCCATGACCCTTCAGGTATGTTTTCAGGAAACGTGACAATGTCGGCGGCGAAAGGTGATATATGCAAATTAGTTCAAATTCTGTTTAATAAACCTTCGAAAGGAGTGTAAACTAGTGACGTTTTAACGAATTGCTTTGAATTTGGATACTATTAAATGAAGATCATAGACATAAGTATGCGCTAAAGAACTCAAAGTAATCCATCACCGTGAAATATTGCAATTGGGAGATACGTGTAAAAGAGAAGCGAAATTCCCGCTTTGTTTACACTGATACGTATGCGGCAATAAAGCAAACCCTGCTGTGGATCACAATTTTCAAAGATACATTTTGTCTACCACAAGAACTCTCACTTATTAATATCATAAAAAGATGCCCTCTGTGTGCAAAGAAGTGCTCGACTCAAAGCTTGTGGACCGTTAATAACTTCGTGATTGTGCGGATGGCTGATGCGCTTTACTGCAGTAAAGTTGCCGAGGATATATTCGAACCTTGTGTAATAGACCTTAGATAAACGTGAGAATCCAAATTTCAGAACCAGGCTGAAAACAGACGACGAAATATCGTGTTTAGGCTTCAGGACGTAATATAAAAGTTGCCACACTCGTCTTCGAAATCTCCAATCGAGTACTCAAGATGTTCGAAAAGTAACTGAGCTGTTCTAATCTGTAGCGTTTATTTTGGTGAATCTACACTCTTTGGCGCCCTCCAACGTTCATGATATGTATTTCCTGTCGAGACTGGACAGAAATCACAAGGTAGAAAACTAGCAGGTATCGACAATAATTATGAAGAATAAACTTGAATAAATCAAATGAAAATAAGAGAGAGTCTATAGCGCTTCTTGCGTGAATACAACCAGTGACGTCATAAGATCCTTAAACTCAGTTCCAGAGCCCGGACACAGTTTTGCTCCAAAAAGTCGATTTCAGCAGCTAAAAAAAGCACTTTTCGTTAGGATTTGACAGAAATAAAGTTCACCATTATTTTAAGCACGTTTGAAACTACAAATTGGGCTAATAAAAGAGAGTACGAAAATTTCGTTTCAGTGGCACTTTAACTCCTTAATTGAATTTCTGATCATGACTCCAAAGTGGTCCCAAAATATCGCTCGCTCTTGTTTCAACATGTTTTGGGACCATATTTTTTTCTTGACCACATCAGTATCTTCTTCAAGTTTCTAGAATAACTGTAACATCTCTTGCTTCGGCACACATGTGTTCTTGCCATTGTAAAGCATATTTGTTCGCTTTCCCCCTACAAAATGTCGATTTGGATAAACATATTTCACCGCGCTATTCAGAGTTGAAACCGCCGCCATTTTTAGTGAAGTGGAACCCAGGTCTCGACCGTCATATTTGTGGACAGTTACAAAGCTCGGTGGAAAAGTGGTCCCAAAATTTTTTTCTGCTGTCGGCGCAACACAATCTTACAGCCGTTATTTGTTCGTCATGCAATGCTGTCACGGCATATGATGCACATTTTGATCTATTTTGTATAGAGCATTCTTGGGATAAGTGAAGCAATTTATTCATTGTTTATCTGTTCATATATATGATAATATGTGTATATTTATATAATCTTATTCTATAGTGTACGTGGCCTCGGTCCAAATCACGTTTGTTGTACTTTCTGATGTTTCAGACAACAACTGATAAAGCTGTGCCTGTACTTACTACAATAAAAAAAAACAAAAAAACAAAAAAAAAAAAAACGGCATAAACAAATTATAGACCAATGAAGCAAGAACTAGCTGAAATAAAAATAGGAAATCACAACGTGTCTAATTCCGTGGGATGCCTGTGGCAGGCCACGGTGAGGTTTGCCAGGGGTTCCTTTTCATTGTCGACGCAAAACGACAAATTTGATTGACAATGAAATCCACGTCACAGCTGGAACTAATTTCGAAGGATTATGCGATTCTGGTAAGGAGTAGCTTGTGTAGACAGTGTAGAGCTCGAAGCAACGTTTACGTATTCAGGAAATAAACAGAAGGTAAGACATTTTAGAAAGTGTTTCGACTTTGTGTATTGAATTGAACAGTGAAAATTGCATAGAGTTCGCGGATCATCCGTTCCGTGTTACGGATCGAACCAACGAGTTCACTGTTCACTCGGCCTGCCAAACGAAACAACGAGTTCAGCAACCGAACCTGCTTGTTCATTCGACCTACGTTCCTGACGCTAAGTCTAAACAAGTAACACATTGACACACGATATTCATACGATATTCATATGATATTCGCACGATATTCACGCAAGATATTCATTGAATCAGCGTATTCAAAACTCAAGGAGTCCATCACAGTAAACATCGGCGCCAACCATTTCAAAAATTCGCTCAAATATTTGTTGGTTTGCAATTGAACATATTTAAGCCTCGAGAGTTTTACTCTATCGAGACTTTCACAGTTCAATCCATTAGTCGACAATCATGCCACGTGTATGTTTAAGGTTTTGTGTATTCTTGCTGACATTGAGCGTACCTGTTTACCAGAACGCATGCATGTAAATAGTGTTTCCGAGAAGGTTTATTCCGGTCGATGTTTATTTATTTTCAGTGTTCCACTGTTCACATTTATAAATACAAAGGGAAAGATTTTTTAAGAAGAATTCCTCATGCTTCTCATGGAAGCTTTAATCCTTTCGTTATCTCCAACAAACAAGCACACATTAGTTGCATTACTTTGCGTTACGTTTTTCTCTCACACAAGTGAGCCTCTAAGGAAATCATTTTTTTTTTATTAATGTGCTTCAGTTCTTCGCTCACACAAAAGAGCTTCTAATTATATAACAGACAATCAGTACTTTAGCCTGTTAATATTTTAGTAGATTTGTTACGTTCATTGACGGCAATACAGCCCTTCACGATATTTTAGTCTTCAAATAATTAAAATGTCGAGTTAGCATTCATGTCTCAAGATTTTCTGGCAGTTTTCAACGTAAGTGATATGGCCTCATTAATAATAAAAAAAGGAACCAAATTCCATTTTCCACGTTGCAATATTATTTCAGTTCAACACCATGCACACTCTCGTTCCATCTTGTAGATCACCCGGAAAGAAGAAGTAGCTGAGGAGTGGGGGAAGAAGGCCTCTTTCGCACAGTAATTTTCCACCTACCCTTTTTTCCACTACAAACGCAGTGACCGTTTTTTCAAGACTTTCTACAGTGATTTCTATGGCCGATCTAACTGCTTAATCGTGCACTTTACTGTAACTTCACAATTCATTCCAATGCTACGTTCCCTAGCCAAAGCATCCCACGGAATCGTCTTTGGGCGTCTTGTTCGTGAGAAAAACAGACTAAATTTAATTAGTAGGGCCTGTTCGCACTACTCGAAATTTTCTTTGATTTGCCAAAAAATCTGTAAACACGCAGCCATTTCTAGTGCGAACGATTTTTTGAACCCACCAAAATTTTTGCAAGCCCAACGAAACTTCAAAGATTCCGTCGACTAGCTTTTGGGGGCCGTAAAAATTTTGTTAGGCGAGAAAATCCTTTGTTACTTGACATCCATCCGTCATTGGGTCATCAAATTTCGCAACATATGGATTACGAAGCGAACGTGACCATATGACTTCCCACCATTTTAATTGAGCTAGATGGATCCGCACAGAAGCAAGATCGATCCATGGTACTTCAATTATTATGGCTCGCAATGCTACCAAGATCAAGATCAGGGTAATCAAAGTTATTGCGATTTCCAAATCGCTAAGCAACAGCAGTACTTCTTATAGTTTCCATCGCAGCAAACTCGAGCGGATTCACGATGCATCCACATCCGCTGAACACAGCATCCACATCCGTAACATCTACTGAAGATCAGACGACTGCTGTAGCTACTGGAAGCACAGAAGACACGAAAAAGGGAACAAAGAGAAAAAACACCAAGTATGAAACCGTCCCCTTTAAGACATGTCACGACATCTTGATGGTAAATTGATCAAATTACTAACTGACTTCCGTCACTAAAAAAATTTCGCATTTTCATGTGCGAACAGGATTACGAAAACAAAAAATTGGTGATTACAAAAATTTCAGTTTTTTTGCAAACGCTAAACTCAAATTTTCGTCTTAGTGCGAACTGGGCCTAATTTGCTTAGTAAACAAACTCTGGGCGTATTTTGTTTGCTTAGTGGCTAGGCATTGATATGTTCGTAACAGAAAATATAGGACTGTTGTTCTTTTAAAAGCTATATTGGTGGAGTTTGTAGCTATAAAACTAAAGATCGAAAGCGTAAAACTGAAATTGTTCCATGCAATAAAGATATCAACAATCTTAAGTTTACTATTAAATTAACCGAGTTGAGCTGATTTTATTCCGAGCAGCGAAGCTTTACCAAAAGCGAAAGTTTTCGCATCATGTGACGATATGTCCTAACCATCGCTCAAAACTTAGGGCGGGGCAGAAGGTTCAGCACCCGTGGGGGGGGGGGGGGGGGAGGATTCCCGTATAAAAGACGGGGCTGCTGCCGTATATAAGACGGGGATCCTGTTTTGTGGGCGTGGCTTTTTCCCTCCCCTTAGAGGTACTGATTCTTACAGAGACATGACTGATCATCGCAGTTATACACACAACTTAAGCAGTTGTGAAATTAAAGCCTGAAAAAAAAAAAAAAAAAAAATTAGGCCGTAATTTCACAACTGCTTAAGTTGTGTGTATAACTGTGATGATCAATAATGTCTTGATCTCTTTCTCCGCAGTTCAAAATTGATATTTCATGCATTCATTTGCACTAATTCTTACATAACACATAATCTCAAGTCATATTTTTTCGGCTCAATACCCTAAAAGGTATTGTAAAAGCTCCCGCTGTGGACTTTTTGACACTAAGCACCCTAAAAGGCATCAAACCGCGTTTTTAACTCCTAAAGTTGTGACGAGCAACCCCGTCATTTTTATATGGGAGTTCCCCCGCGTGGTCCAGCAGCAGGTGCAGGGTTCTGGAAGGAATTTCCGGCCATTGTAAAGGCAAAGGACCGTGTCTAAAAGGTGAAAGAGGGTTGGGAAAGAAGGAGTTAGAGGTAATTTTACGCAAAATGAATTCGTTCGCGTGACAAATCTTTACAAAAAAAATCCTTCCCCAGCTCTCAGTTGTTATCGCTGAATCTCACGTAAACGCTTCAGGCCTCAATTTCGACATTTTGTTTCCATGTGGAAATCGGGCGACATCGGACACGTAAGAAAAACTGCGAACCGAGGAGGGGTTTGCGAAGAATTGTCGTGCCAAAAATTAAAAAAGCATGTGTGGGAGAGGGAGGGAAGTGCGAGCGCGCGTTGGATGACGCGTTTGGGATTACCGTAAATCCTCGAACTAGCGCTTGGGGCGCTTATTCAAATTTAGGAGAGGACTGGGGCGCTTAATCGAGGGGGACGCGCTTATTTAATTTTTCCCAAATCGTATCCTGACATGATCATTTTTTAAATACATCATTTGCGCATAAACAACAACATAAGCTGCTTATCTACATAAAAAGCTTGTCCTAAACTTTAAATCGCGGCACCGTTATTATTTGTAATTTTTTCCAAACTTAACGTGTTCACAATTTGAAACAATGCACAAATCTAATAATACACGACGAAAACTATACATCCTTTGTTGTCTCAATACTCGTCCGCAAAATGGAGGGAGGGGAGGGGAGGGGACGCTTGTTCGAGGGGGGGCGGGGCGCTTATTTTAAATTTTGGCCGATAAAAGGGGCGCTTATTCGAGGTAGGCGCTAATTCGAGGATATTACGGTAGGTAACGGTACCATCACGTTGCGAAGGGCGATTTGAGAAAAAACTTTGCAAAAGAAGCTAAAATTCTGCGATTGTCGTAAAATTGTTCGAAAACAAGTTCGGCCAAGTTGTAAAAGAAATCTTAGGAGGTCGTTTGGGCTGATAGCTGTGAAATTTAGAGACCGACCGAATTTTTGGATTGCGTTCAAAATGTCTGGAGTGGCTCACTTGCCTCCCTTGTAAATACAATCCAAAATTATTGTCAGTAAAATACTGTACATAAAATCCTTATTGACCAGTTTCCTCTATTAAGCGGCCGCGGCCACCATTTGGTCGTTCCGATAAGGGTTTCTCTATTGTCTCTACCCTTATTAAGCGGCCACCCAAAATTTAAAAACTTTGTTTTGGAAAAGGCGATGGCAGATGAGAGTCTGAAATTGAAGGCGACGAGTGATAATTCAAACACACGTCTATCATGATTGTCCTGAATTGACTCCATGTTCACTAAGAAATTTATAACCCGATAGTGAAAAAATATTCAAGATACACCAACCTCTATTAAGCGGCCAACCCTTATTGAGCGGCCATCTTTCATTTCCTCAAGGGTAGCCCACTGTGTTATATGTAAGCTAAAACTAATTACACAGCGCGAAAAGACCTAGGGACGAGTTTAGCATTACAGTATTAGGCAGGGCATGTAGGTAGCGGTGGTCTAGTAAAAGATGACAACACGGGCAATGGTTAACTATTCATTCTTTTCATTTCTTAATTTAATCCCTTCCCACTCAACAAGATTGTGTGCTCCCTGTGGTTCCAAGCCTTACGGAGCCTTACTTATTAGGATACAAATTGTCCTACCCCTACCCCCTAAAATGGGATGACAGCAGTAAGTGACGAACAAAGAAGAAACCGCCGCAAGCAAAGGATTCAAGCAGCAATGGATCAAACGATGATCAAACGTAGTATTTTGCAATTTGGTTTAGTGCAAAGCAAGCAACTATCTACAAATGCCTTAGCCGTTTTTGACTTAGATGCAGTGGTGATCTCATGTGTCGAAAGAGGGTCACAGATTCATGGTATTCGACCATTAAATAAGTTAACAGTTGGCGATGTACATCGGACGTTGTGTAAACAAAAGCAAACTTCTGCTTTATGTGTGACGAATGGTTATAGAAACACGTCAAATCGGCTTCCGAACCTGCCTTTTACAGCAAACAAGGATAGAAGATCTCGAAATTATCAGCTCTGTGTCTAGTTCAAATTAATATAGGCCAAGTCATGTGGCGCATGCTAAAATTTATGTCTAACCCGTAAATTGAAATTGGACGAAGAAGGGACAATTTTTGCATTTTTAACGTACTTTGAAAGGCTCTCGCGTCGCTCACAATCATTTGTCCAAAGAAATTTTTACAGGAATCTGTATACCATATACCTTCTGCATTCAACCACCAGAAGCTTAATCCATTTGAAGGTTTAACGTTTCGCACATGGCAAAAATCAATTATTTTTACAAAGTTTTTTTAAATGAATGAAATACATGTCTTCGAAATTTAATTTTTTTGCACTCCCAAAATCGCAACATTCCCTAAAATCAACCCAGTACACGTTTAAACATTGCACCGAAATATTCGAGTGTTGTAAAGACGGAAGAATGATGTGGTTTTCCATGCGAGGCTTTGAAACTTTTTTAATAAAATGGTGCGTCAAATGATGATTTTAACGGAATTTGGTAATTTGCATATTTCTTTGAAATAAAAGGATATTTTGCCAAAAAAACTATCCAGTAGTTTTTGTCATGCCCTAGCCTATCTACCATAAGAATATGAGCAAATCGAATCTTCGACCCTTGCCGGGTAATTTTCCATATTTATGGACAGGGACTTTTAACTTTCATCGAGGGGAGAGATTCTCAGGTTTCATAACAGCCGCGCGTTAAAAGAGAAAAGAGACAGGGGATGAAACTTACCAAGGGCTTTCGTCTCTTTTTTTCTTCTCTCCCCCGATGAGAGGGAAGCCATTGAAATCAAAGAGTTCGCCATTTTCATCGTTGACACTAAGTGTAATGCTATTTACAAAGGCGTCTGTGGAGACGAACTTTGTTGCGGAGGAGAATTATAGCTTACTTTTTGAAATGGTTTCCCCTGACATCAAACCGAGCTAAGACGTCTGACTTTTTCTTTTGAAAAAATTTTGTTCTTTGTCGATCAAATCACAAAGAACGAAGTATGTTGTTGGAGGACCTTTTACGTATGTTATAAGTTTTAAATTCCGCCCAATACCAAGCAAATTGGCTAAATCACGATCAAGGGTAATTGGTGTTGCCCCAAAATGTTTTATTACAAGCTGACCAACAGGTTGATTTGTTCCTGTTTCTAATCGGCGATATTTATATTTGTCGAACAATCTGTCTTTCTTTCGCCAAACTCTCTAAAGTGTAATGCCCTGGGTGGATTTTACAAATTGACACAGATGGATCCTTTTTTTCGTCTCCCAACCCAGCTGAACCTTCGTTTTTCAGAGTGCGCCAGGAATTGAATAAACTAGCTGCAAGATACGAGTTTCATGAAATGTACTTTTGAGATCGGCTCGTCAAAGAAGACAGTTTCTCCGTTCTTTTGCGTGACAATCGTAGTCACAACCATTTTTCTTCTTCAAAGAAGATATATTTTACAAATATAACATATTCAAAATGGAAATCTACAAGAAATTTCAAAAATGGATACAAACGCCAGAGGTGAAAATGAAAGCAAGCTTTGCGAAGGCGGATGCATGGGCCCGGTTTGAGGAGCAGTTTCCGAACGCGGATAGAAAAAATTTCGTTGCTCAAATTGAATTTGGTGAAAAAAATAACGTCAGCGCAGAAATATTTTTCAAAGACAGCCCTACTTCATTGCAGAGCGTTTTTAGCTCTGACAGAAAACAAACACAGCGTTGCCAATACCAGCCGTAAATTTCACAGAAAGAGCCCCAAGCTTTAAAAATATATTTAACGGTGAACTTAAAATCTACGTGACCCCAGACGGCTACTTCGTGACAAAATTCCGCGACATATTCCAAAAAACCACACTCAAACACACTAATGCGGCAGAATCAAAATGGTGGTTCGGCGGCCCACACATGAAATATCGGCCTCAACAACTCAACTTTGCTGTTTTTAGCACGACAGAGAATTGTGGAATTTCTCGCGAAATCTTCGATAGCGGTCTAACTCTGCCGTAAAGACAACCAGACCTGGCCAAGAGCGTGCAGCGCTACCAGCTAGCGGTTGATCAAGCGAAGGTTAACCTTAATCTTGCTGTGTGCCTCCGTACGTGGCTAATGCCTGCGAGAATGATTATAAACACAGAAAGCACAGTTGGTTACAAAAATAAACTGAAACAGGCAGTTTCTGGAATGAAATTTAGGGTCAACAATGAGGCGAATCCTGACAAAAAAAGCTGGCCTTAAACCAACGGAGGGAGTGCCCTCAAAAATTAATCCATCAAACAGCCACCCTTCAAACCCCATCCACAAGGCCGCAACCGCTTCTTCGAAGCAAGCCGAATCAAAAGACGCTTCGAAAGAGGCGATGCCCTGAAAGTGCGAGCCCTAAGCACCCACACAAGCATAATCAACGGTGCAAAAAATAGAGCCTACTGCTTTGCAACACGAAATAAACAAAACAGCTGTCCTTTTAGGCGCCATAGGGGTCGCGGCTTTGCTGTTTATTGCGTGGCGTTAACGCCGCTTGTCAATGTAGTTTTCAAACAGGAAGAATATCGCTGCCAAAATCAAGAGCCTGCAGGTGTGCTCTGCAAGATAGCTTGCCACTAGTCCGGCTGTTTTGAAAAGGAAGCTCATAATCGATCCAATCAGCCCGGGCAGCGTAGAACCAATTTTCACACCCGCATTCTTAAGACCGTTTCCCAAAGACTTGCCGTTGCGAGAGCGCCAACGAGAGTGAGAGCGCCAACGACAGCCCCGATTGTAATTCCCGCGGCGAGAAAAATAGCAGTCAACGTCACGCCATATTTATTTACGATCTCTTTGATTCTTTTCGAGAGAGGCCGCGCCCTTTCTCTTTCCAAAACCCGAGTTTACAAAATGTCCGAGCTCCTCGTTTTTTTCTGCCACTCTGGGCTCTGCGGCTTCTTTGTCTGAGGGTGAGGTGTTGAAGCTCGCTTTCTCGCTCTTTCAGGTCATCTAACGGTTTTGTGCCGTTCGTTTCTATCACTTTCTTTTGCAGCGATGCTTGCTATAAGTCTGTCGACCTTTTATTGCTCTTTTTCTTTGTGTTTTACTTGTTTTTCAAGCGCGGCCAATTTTTTTTTTTTTTTGCGTTTTCAAAATCGGTTTGATAATTCTTTTTAAGTTGCTTCAGCCTGCGCAGTTCTGCGTCACTTTCAAGATTGGACCCTTGTTCTTCTTGAACGCCATCAATTAGGGCTTGAGTTCTCTGGATTCGTTGTCTAAGCTCTTCTACTTCTTGCGAGTTTTTTTCCCTTTCCGCAGTAAGTGTCTCTCCCTGTTTTAATTGTTTTTCGGCTTCCCTTAATTTTAGCGTTCGCTTCTTATGCTCTCATTTTCTTGATCAATACGTTCTTGTGCCATTGGACCAAGAGAGGTTTTGATTTCTTTTGGAAGTACAGGGTTTAGCTTTTGCTTGCCCGTCTAACTATCTCGGGTGATCAGGTAATAAAGTTTTTTTTTTTTTTTTTCCGAGGCCAGATATGTTGATTTGTAGTCGGCGGCTCTTGCTGTGAGAAGCTTCCAGGTTTGTTGCGCTTGCCTCAGGAAACTGCCCCGTTAAAGCATCCATTAGATTTCACATTGCGCGCCTAACAAAGGGGTTTTCTCATAAGAAGTGGCAGGCAGCCCGGTCTGCTTGTGTTGCCTCGTTTGCATTTCTATTTCTTCGCAGCTGTGGTAAGTAGGGGATGCAGCGCCTGGCTGAAAAGGTTGGGTTATGTGAACCTCTTGTTTATCATCATCATCATCATCGTCATCATCATCATCATCGTCGTCGTGGTCAAGCCTCCAATCAAGGTCTGGATTCTCATTACCACCTTCCGCCATTACAATATATAATTTAATTTATGTTTAAAAGAAAGTGAAGAACGATCATCGCAGTGAGTTTTCCAATTTAAGCAATTGGAAACAAGAAGCCTGAAAAAATCAGGGCTTCAACTGGATTCGAACCCATGACCTCCGCGATACCGGTGCGATGCTCTGGTAGAACATCGCACTGGCATCGCGGAGGTCACGGGTTTGAATCCCGTTGAAGCCCTGATTTTTTCGAGACGCTGTATGTTTCAGTGCCCAAGCTAAATGAGAACGAGGTTCTTCAACCTGGCTCGCTTGCGCGTCGCTTTGACATCGACTTTTCTGGAGGGCACGCGAATAACTTTCTTGTGCTAAACGTCACGTGGATGCTTGTTGACAAGGTGGCTGTGAAGTTTGCGGGCACTATCCTGTAAGGCACGCTTGGTTACGACATCTACAAAATCTTCCAGGACCTTTCCTTTCTCAGGAAAAGCGAGACAACATGCTGCTGGAGGGGATTCAGAGCGAGGACTTATTCAAGATCCGCTCGAACGCGGGGGACAAGAAAACCTTGGGCGTCGTCGCTGAAAACAAACTGAACGAAGTTTACCAGAGCAAGTATCGCATCAGGCTTGACTATGATATCCTGGCAGACCATGGCGTTTTCTATTCCCAGGCCCTTTACAATGACCCCGTATTCGAAATAACCCTTGCGCAAGCTTTCACAAGCGGTCAAACGCTCTGACCCAACAAAGCTGAAATACAAGCTGACCAACATTTAGCTCGAGTAGAAAATGATCGGCGGCAAGACGCTAGCAAACGAGGCGCACAGCGTTTACTCCAGTGGCAAGGAGTTTGCATAAGACCACGTGTCTCGTTCTGAAGTGGTTAAATTAAAAAAAAGACACAGACGCCATGCTAAACATCAGAGTCAACTCCCAAAGAAGGCCTATGAAAGAAGAAAGGAAAGAAAGAGGAAAAAAAAAAAAAGAAACCAAAAGTTGACGTCCAACAAGTTTTTATCAGCACTGCTGCCATTTTTGGAATAGGGCTGCTTTAGGTTAACTTCAAAACGCCCCTGCACCGTTCAGTTGGCAAGATTCTGTGTTTCTGAAGAAGAGGCGCTTTATGACGAAGTCATCGACGCCATTGCGCCTCAGTAAGTTTCATTTGAAAAAATAAAAACGCCTATCATACTTGTTCGAAGAACAGACATGTCTGACAACAAGCTCGTGAAAACGATCATGGATGCCGCCACTCTGACCGGCTTAGCCGCTGGCATCGGATGGATTGCGAAAAAGGTGGTGAAAGGGAACTTCACCGCTGACCCCAGCAGCAACGCCATAAACTATGCAAAGTTCAGAGCTGTCATGGCTGGCAGTGTCGCGCGGAAACAGTATCTCGAAGACCAGAAGATTCTTCCGACAAATTGAAAAAAATAGCATATTGCTATACCGAAAGAGAAACACGATGGCCAGCATTGCAATGATGATGGGAGGCGCCGTTCTTAACGCCGCTGCTTTCACCGGTGGCAACTGTCTTGCTAAATATTTGTCCGGCGGCAGCGGAAAGTTGCGTTAGAAGAGAAAATGCGGCATGGCAAGCTCTCGAAGCTTATCAGGCTGCTATGGCCAAGTACACACGTGACCGCACCAAGCTTCTTGATTGGAAACCAACAGGGAAATCAAAGAACAGGCGAAGCAGAACTTCGCGAACACCGATTACGCGTTCAAACTCTATAACCAGATACACCAGGACAGGCAAATAACACCCCAATTCTCTGACTTTTATCAACCCAGTGAGCTGCAGAAACAAGGCGAGTTGCTTTTTGTGGGCGGCAGCGCGCTCGCTCTCGGCTATGCAGCTTTTCGTTTTTTTTTTTAACTTTAATTTTCGGAGTCTTGCTGTAGAATGGACTTCAAGCTCTCCAAAGTCTACTACGGCCCAAGGGCTACTGGAAAGGCGTCGCTGCTATCAAAAAGTTAGCGGACACTGCGAAAGTACCTGAAGAAACGGCCAAGCAGTGACTTATCAAAAACGCTCTCTGGCAGGTCTATCTCCCCGCGCCGCGCTACATTCCTCGCCCAAAATTCGACGTATTGTCCCCTAAGGCGGTCCACCAAGCGAACCTTCTTTTTCTGCCACATGAGAAGTTTCCGCGTGGCCGCAAAGTGTACAAATACGCGCTGACTGTTGTCGACGTAGCCAGCCGTTACAAAGAAGCTGAGGCTTTCCAATCGATTTACAAGGGCAGCCTTTTGACGTGGCCTCCAGGTTGATCTTGGGCGTGAGTTCATGGGAAGTGTGACCAAAGAAATGGCAAACCACAAAACATATATTCGCCGTGGCCGCCCTGACATTCACAGAGATCAAGGTATCAGTGAGCGGCTTAACCGCACTCTCGCCGAGCGCTTGTTCGGTCATCAGAATGCGTGGAAATGCTCCTGCCTTCTGGCCAGCGGTCACCGCGCGGGTCTAAAGGCTTCCCGACGTTGTTAGCGCTCTTAACAATGAGGTCACTCGCCTGACAGGGAAAAAGCCTGTTGTCGCCATAAAAGAGGAAAATGTTGCGGCAAAACCTTCCACTCTATACTCAAGGCCTGTTGGTGTAAACGGAAAAAAGCTCACCTCCAACGTGAATGTTCGGTCTCTTTACAAGGCCGGTGAACTTGAAGGTGGGAGTAAAAGGGCTACAGATCCAATCTGGTCTTTGAAAGAGCTGTAACCAAGCCGAACCAGCCTATCATCTATTATTTGCACGATGGGCTTAAACGCGGCTTTGTCCGCGAAGAACTGTTGGTTGTGCCGCCAAACATGTAGCTGCCGCCTGCTTATGTCGTGTGAAACTCAATCGGCTCTGTGTGAATCCCGTCCGGCAGCACCCAGCGTTTATCATAACAAGCGCTCAAACTCAGCTTCTGCTGCTCATAAGTGGCCATCCTGCCGTGAACCATACGAAATCCTCTATTTTATGCTCTATCAATACTGCCATTGAGCGCCGCTTTGGAACGCTGCCAAGCAATGTTATTCCGCCTCTTCGACATTCCCCTCGTGCTGAACTTCTTTTTTTTGGCTGTATTGTTCATCAACATAAGCTAACATAGTAACACTTGGAACATAGTGCAATCATCCTGCTGCCTTCACATTCGAGTTTGAACAGCCCCTGGCGTACGCCTACTCTACTTGCCCCATACAAGCTGCTGTTTCTTTTTTGCCTCGAATTCTGCACACAAGTCTGGGCACGAAAATAAGAGTTTCTGGAATTTGTACGTAGTATCTTTTAGGCTCACCTAAAGTTGCCCAAAATTTCGGCCATTTTAGACCGCTTGTGAGACCAAAATCATGATGTGGTGACATCTGGAAGAAAAACGAATGCCTTCCTCGGCAAATGTCACGGTTGTTAATCTTTTTGGATAGGTTTTATACTGTGAAAAGATGAAGGTAAAGGGCCGACCTCGATCTTTTGGTACTGCCCGGTTTTCTTTGACAATGACACTTACGGTAGGAAAGATTTTTACGATTTGAGTTCTCCTTTTTCTGCTTAGTTTTTTTTTTTCGATTGAGAAGGTCAGCGTCTTCGTTTCGCATCGTATTTTCAACTCTCTTCTCGGTGTTTGTAAATAAGGTCAAACATGGTCTTTCGCGTTTGATATACTACTTTATTGCGGCAGAACGCAGTTCTAATCGGGTAATGGAGGAAAATCGAGTTTTCCTGTATGTATCCTTCTATGGAAACTAAGCAGACTAAGCATCACGGACTGAGTATAAAACGAGAACTCAGGTGCAAAACGCGCACTGTGGACTAAATACGGCCTACGGACTGCAGTTCGTGTTTTATACTGACCGGTTGCAACTAATATTACGTAATACATATATAAACAAACCCTCTCGTATGCACGTGCTTTTCGATCAATTCATTTGTTTTTTCCCCTGCTGGAGGAAGGCCAATTTCACGTCTACCTAACAGCTCAGGCTCACAATGCTGTTCCAAGAATTTGTGCTTTTTTAACATACCAAACCTACCAAAACTCAAACGCACTCTTTGCGTTAGGAAATGGGCTGGGAATCAGACTGAAAGATGCGTTTTTATGAAGCACGCTTAGCTTGTAGCTCCGCTGACGTTTGGTGATCATTGCTTTAAGAAATTTCGATGACTGGTGTGCACAAGTGAATCAAGACAATTATTGGATTAATTTTAGAATTCAACGACCAAATGTTCTGGAAATCATTTGTTTTTTTCGTCGTCTTTGTTGAGTTCGAGTGATCGAGTTGTGAGGTCCGTGATTTTCTTTATTTCGCAACGGAACGTTTTAGATTTTTCACCGCGATCTTTTTGGTGTCGTGGCGAGAAATTTTCTTTTCAGGTCAGACTTCTTTAAGCAACGATATCTTCTTTATTTTCGTTATTATAGTATCGATGGTATTTTTTACGATAACTGCAGAAATTCTCCCGCACTCATTGGCAAGTTTTCATTGTCAATAAGCGGACAGACACATGAATTTATAATTGCGACGCGTCAATGTAACGAACGAGAGCGGACAATTTGTTATCGTAAAAAACACATTGACGTCAGTTTTTATTGCGTCTGTCTTGTTATAGACAATGAATTTCGTCATAACATTTTCAAAGTAGTCTGCGGATCCACTCGGCTATCGCCTTGTGGATCCACATCTACTTTGACAATGTTATGACGAAATTCATGATCAATAACGGGACAGATGCATGGAATTTGTTAACTGTCTCAGTCAATGAGAATTCAGTAATTTTGCCCACTATGTTATAAATTATTTAATTCGTAGAGGTGAATCGAAAACAACAGTTCTTTTGAGGATTACCCACACCCAGGCACTCAGACTATATAGATCAATTTCCTTCTTTTGGCCGTTCGGTTACGCTAGCGTTCTAGCTCTTTCCCCAGGTATTCCGCAGCCTCCTAACGATATGCCATGTTTTGTTCTTGTTTTCTTGCGATAGCCTGCGGTGCAAACCCACGATATAGCCTTTACCGGTGGTGTAGACTGTCTGTGACACAGGCTATCCGTCCATATCGTAATTGTAGATTTTGTGACGCTCGACTTTTCACTCGTGGAAACGGAAAATGTAAATGGAACTGGACAACGACAAGTGAACACAGTTTGGGGAACTAAACTCTGAACAATTCGCTTGGTTATCTTGAGGGTAGAAATCCGTCAAAAATTTGTGGATACCAGGATCTGCGGCAACCGGAACTCGGACAGACCAAGGACTCACACGAAGCTTCACTTTAACGTACCATTATTCCTGTTCTTGAGAAAAATTTAAGTGTACATCCAAGAGTAGACTCAGGGTAGACCCGAGTGTAAATCGAATTGTAATTACAATGTCACTTGATTTATAGCAGCGATTGCATAATTATTTTATAAGCTAGATAGACAATGAATGTTACACAGGCGTTCAAATAACTAAAATACAACACGTACATTTCACGTGTCAGGATCGCAATATGCTCAAAACGTTGTTGAGAACTAATACTGTTTATATTTTTGCAATCCAGCTGATAATGGTCCTCGTGGCCACCAATGTTATCTGCACTGATTTTAATTCTTCTTAGCTGTTTCTCAAATGCAAGTGTTAACTGGCTTCCGCAGTCACATGGATTGAATGCGCCCTCCCCGACCCTTTCATTTATTTTTACTATATATTGCCCCCACAGCGTCTACCACTGCTTGGGCTGAAGGACGTTCTTCCACGACCCTATTATTGAGAATCTAACCTAACTTTTGCAGCACATGGTCTCCTGAAATTTTTCCCAGCTTTCTTGTCGCTCCTTCTTTGCTGAGGTCCGTTAAGAGTTTATAGCTTTGCTAAGTTCTTGCCATCTCTTTTTGTAACTAGAGGGTTTGCTTCGATAATTGGACCTCAGGATAAACTTTGTGTAACCGAGACCTTTGAGCCGCTCTGAGCTACTTGTGTCATACGTACCTGAACGGTCAGCAAACATCGTGTACGTGCCCAAACGTTTGGCTTCTCAGGGACAAAAAATTCACCAAATTTGGGTGGGATAACGGAGGAAACTAGCTAGGTCTAGTACAGTAAGTTATCTACCCACCTAGCTGTAATTTGTAATTTAGTGTCATTCGGTTTGTAGACCGCGCATTTCTTTTTGGAAGTATTAGCTGCTTGCTCTCCCTTGTCATGCTCATGGGTGGGTTAAAACTTTAGGTGTAAATTAGTTTCAGTCCACGTGTTTTCTTCTATAGATCAAAAAAGGGAAAAGTGTTTGCAATCTATTTTCCTCATCACTTAGTCTGTTATTAAGATTAGTGTATTCATGTACTTTTCAAAACATACCTGCACCTGGATTGACTCTTCATTGCATTCTTTTTAGTTGAAACCAGTTTTACCAACAGTCCCAGTGGTGACCAGACTGTCAATGAAGGTTCAAATCTGAGTTTGCCGTTGTGACGTAACTGGTAAACCAACTCCAAACGTTACTTCGACCAGAGTATTAAAGAATGGTACAGATAGTGATGTAGTGTTCTTTGGAAACCGTTGGGTTATTGTAAACATCAGCAGAACTGATACTGGAACATACCGCTGTACGGCTTACAATGGAATTGGAAATCCCGCGAACCATTCGCTTTGTGTTAATGTTACTTGTAAGTACAAGCATGCACTTCAAAAAGGTGAAATAAATAACTACTATGTACTTATGCATTAAAAGTGGTTTACTTATACTAAGTGACGTTAATAAGGGTGCATGATTTTGTTACTGCTGAGCAAGGCACGTACAACGAGATTTTATTCTTGTTATACATGCTAACTGTATTATGTTCAGAGTTAAGATTACTCCACTTTCATCATTAGTTAATTAACCAAAGCAACATGGGAAGCGAAAGCTCAAAAATGAAAGTATCAACATAACATGACATAACGGTAACACAAGTGGGATGGGAAAAACCCTAACAATGACATATCACAAGACCTTTTGAAGAAGACTGTATATCGTTTCACTTGGTAAAGTTGTCACGATGTCCTGTAATATTCTGTTGAGTCGCACGCATCAGGATTTTAACTCCCTGTTATAATCACCTTTAACTATTTTGTGGCTGCATGCTCTGTGACGTATGTGGCGGCGTTATCTGTGTAAAAATAAATAAATAAATAAATAAATAAAGTGACTGTTTCATCTTGTGGGAAGAAGTATCTGCTTAGAGATATTCAAACACCACCCTGATTTTAGAGAAGTCTCTCTTTGGCTTTGGAAACAGACAAACAACATTCGCCCAGTTGTGTATGATTTTAAATTGACAAAAATCAAAATAATTCTGGTGACCTTTATTTAGTTGAAGTTGTTATACTGTGAAAATGAAACAATTACGTCTGACATGTACATGTAACATGAGATCATCCTTTTCTGTAGAACACAACTGAGAACAAAGACTGTTCTGATTTGTGGGCGAATTTCACGTGCATCTCATCTGAAGCCAATCCACCAGTTTATAACTATCTGCTCTCTGATGATGAAGATGGCTTCAGTTTTAGTAAGAGTGGATCATGGATAAAGAAGATATTAAGAGGAGGAAAGTCTTTTTTCAATTGCATAGCATATCAGCTTGTAGAAAATGTAACAAGCACAAACAATACCACTTTGACTTTGAATGGTAAGAGAATGAATTCTGACAAACAACAATTCAACAAAATTGTTATACATTCACCTTTTACAGCGTTTGTAATGCGTCTCGTTAAACTGGTCTTTTCAAGTTTAAGGATTAAGCTCACCATAACAGATTGAAACAATCATTTTCGTCGGTAGTTCGTGCAGGTAAAATAGAACTACAGAAGTACATCAGAGGGATTTCTAGAAGCCTCAACTTTTTGTGCACTCGGAAACTTTCAATTGTCAATATTGATTACTGTTGTAACAAGAGTTTCTACTCACTAAGTTGGCCAGTCACAGTAAAAGTTTTAATCCACACAATTCACCATTTTTTAATCATCACAGTAGAAACTAAATAAAAGTTACAATTTGGATAAACTTGAGATATTTGACTCCCAGCTAATAAGCTTACAAATTCTGCGTTCATCTAGTTACGTTAAAAAAAAGAAACCCTTTTAGTTTAAATAGCTTTTTATTTTTGTTTCCAGTTTCACTAGCTACGAAACAAGCAGAGAACAAAACTGTCCAGGAAGGTGACAATGTGGAATTGTACTGTAATGTTACTGGCATTCCTGATCCAGACGTCATCTGGAAAAAAGTGCAGGATGGTGGCTATAACTCGACTGAGGGACATTTACTGAACATCACTAACATCACCAGAGCTCAAGCTGGAGAATACAGGTGCACTGCAAACAACACTTGTGGAGAAGACTCTATAGTGGTGGACATTGATGGACAGTGTAAGAAAATATTTCTGTCTCGGAACTATCGGTCTGATAGTTGCCCTATTACAGATTTGCTGTTCTTAAAAATAGCATATTTGGTAGCTTCAGTTCTCTGGAAAATATTTGTTTTAAGAGGATCAAATTTCCTCGTCCGCCAGTTCCTCCACAAAAAGCTTAAAGTTTAAGCCGTGTCGTTTAAGTAGATAATGGCAAAAACGAAAATCAATGTTGATTATTATTGCAAGTGAATGTATACACAACTTAAGCTGGCTGCCGTGAAATTAAAGCCTGAGAAAAATTTCAGGCCTGAACGGCGTTCGAATCCCGTTCACGCCTGAAATGTTTTCAGGCTTTAATTTCAAGGCTGCTTAAGCTGTGTATATCACTGCGATGATCAATAATGTCTTCTGAATTATTATCGCTTACCGGTACTTTGTTGGCAATCTTTCTTGTAGATCTACCTGAAAATGTCCGCTTAATTACAAATATAACAAACAAAGTGTGTACAGGAGTTGTAATACACTTCACATGCACTGCTGAAGCCAACTCACCAGTACATACTTATTTGTTGTACTAAAATGACACCGTGATTAATAATATGGGAATATCAGGAACCTGGATGAAACGATGGAAACTCCTGGCCAGTTTGTGTTTAGATGCGAGGCTTATAATTCTATCCAAGGGATTGGAAAAAGTGGTAATACTATCTTGATTACTGATGGTAAGTTTGAAGGTATTCAACTATGTTGCATTGTCATCGCAAAAAATCTACATGTATTTCAAATATCCATTGCGTGATAAAAAGATTACCATGTATAATCAAGCCGGGAGTCGGAAGAAGATTGCTGGGTAACGCCAGGGAGATTTGAGATGTAGGGTAGGATTTACCTGCTGCATCCTTTCATATCTGTATCATCCGGAAGATAAAAAATTCAGATTGTCTACAAAAGTCTGCTAATCAATCTTTTTTCTTACATTGAAGCACCGACATGCATAAGAGATTTACATTTGATTGTATTTTTCAGTCCCAACATCTGTGGAGCAGGTCGAAAATAAAGTCGTCAAAGAAAGTGATAACGTTGAAGTGTACTGTAATGTGACTGCAGGTATCCCTGATCCAACTGTATATTGGTCAAAAGTCACGACTGGTGAGCATATTACGGGAAACCCATTGAACATCACTAACACCAGCCGAGCTCAAGCTGAAGAATACAGGTGCACTGCAAACAACACTTGTGGAGAGGACTCTACAGTGGCGGTCATTGATGTGCAGTGTAAGAACATAACTAGATCTTTTACCTAGAAATTTCTTAATGTTACGTTTAACGAGAAGGCTAAAAATTGATCAGTCCACAATGTTTCTGAGGGCGACCGTTATATTTGACTCTGCATTTGAATGATTGCTATAAGAGAGTTTTCTGTCTTCTTGTAACAAGTCCATGGGTCTGAACAATGACAAAAAGAGAAAATTACACGAGAAAGTAGTTTCTGAACTGGATTAGATGATCTGCTTCCATTTTCAAAGGGCGAATCATGTGAGTACATGAAACAATCTTCACGTGATTTTACAAAATAGTTTTATTTTTAACATATTCCTTCATCTCTATTCGTCTCCAACTACGGGACCATCAACACGCTACCCTCTTCAGTGTATACGCCTCTACTCTCCCGACAGACCCTGCAGACAACAAGAACAAGCACTGTTTTTAAGGGAACGACCTTGTTTTCAAGAATTGCTAGCAAAGAAGGAGGGGGACATGGGGGGTTCTGAACACCGCAACACCGCAACACCGCAAAAAAAAAAAAAAAAAAATTAACGAACACCGCATCACCGCAAGAAAAGTCAACGAAACACCGTCACCGCAACACGTATTTTCAGCGCCATAATTCGTTCATCTACACTTAAAATAATAGTTTTATGCCTCAACAGTTTTCCACAAAATACACACTTTACAACGCTTTTCATTGCGCATATGTCGATACTGCTGATGCCTGTAAATCAGTTTTCTTGATCTTGTGAAGAAACCTTGCGCGAAACTAGGAAGCGGACGAAGAAAAAAGAGAGGAGCCTCGAGAGATGGCTTTTACCCCCAGATCCCTCTCTTCTTTTACTTCGCTCACTTTTCTTGGTGTATAAACCCTCTGACTGAAGCCCTATCTTGACTGAAAGTATTGCATTCCGGAGCTAGCTCCGTTTGCGTTCGATATCGATAATCGTTTTAAAAAATAGACGGTCAAGAAAGTCGCAGGACCTTGGAGCGGGTATAGAGCGGTATCAGAATGACCTATAGACGAAGCTGAATAGCAAAAGTAAAAAAAATAGTAAACGTGTGTAATTTCCAAAACTTCCTTAAATTAGAAAGCCTTTTTTCTTCCCTACCCACGCAACATCTGAATAAATTTTGTGGCCGGCAGTTTTCGCCACCTTATCCTTTTTTCATAGAAAAAAGCTGCGCAGTCAACAATACATTATATTCGGCTTTGGCGTTTCCAGAATTTTCAGGATTGTTTCTGTCCTCTCTCCTCCACGTGTCTACCGAACACTGAGCTCCGGGTGGCAGAGGTCGAGTTACTTGTCAAGTTACGTATAAATGAAAACAGTTTCGGATTGGCTGCCGAAGCATATTGAAGATTGACTAGAAAGTGATGGTCTGTATTTTGTTACAACTTATTAACCTCAATGGTACGTGTTTGTCATAAATTAGCATGGATTAACGAAGTTTACATGCGAAATTTAGGTCAAATTTAGGTTTGAGAAACGCAAATAAAAAAACTCCAGCACCGCAAACAATTTCATTTCACGGGACACCGCAGCGTGAAAAACACAAACATCGCACTAAACAATGCATGAACACATGGCAAATTACAGAGGTGTCAAACTCAATGAGTCGACATGCAGATAACAGCGGAAACCATGCAGACCTATGACCTATAAAAATTTGTCATAGCACGATCTAACGGCTCAACTCCACTTAAAATTCCTCCTTATTACACAACATGAAGTGCCCTTCATGAACACGAGTGAAGCGACAAGAAAGGTCGAGTGACCGAACAGACAACGGCAAATCTACAAATGTCACGAACCGTAGAAGTCGTGTAGGCTAGTCAACCCCATTTTACGCCGAACACCGCAGCGTGAAAAACACAAACATCGCACACCGTAGGGTTTGAGATCACCGCAACACCGCGAGTTGAGATTTTATTCACCGCATCACCGCATTAAAAAACATCAACACCGCAACACCGCATATCCCCATGTCCCCCTCAAGAAGAAATTTACAAACTATGTCCACTTGTCAGAAATACTTTTTCAGACAATATTCTGATGAGTCGGAACTGCTTTCTTAAAAATATTTTCACTGTCACTCTCAATTACAAAACTCTGTCGCCATGTTCTTTTTTCTCCCAATCCACAATGTCTTCGAAACAGTTCCTAACCCCCACGGGGCTACGCGGGCCAGGAATGCCTGACCAATTTACGATTCGGCTTACAAACATAATCTTGACACGCTTTGTGAAACCGATGAAGAAATAAGCCTTCCGCTATGCTTGCAGAACCATAAAACGAATTTTGCGGATAATCCAGGACGTGTGGTGTTTCAGCCTGGCACAGCGCACGTTTGGGCGACACACGCTATGTGCACGCTTGGGTGACTATCGTGGGAACCCTAACACTGTGTACGGGCCACGCTCACCACAAGAAGAGCCCCATACGGAGTGCAGATGGGAAGAAGCTCTCACTGATAAGCAATTTATCTTAAGGCGCTGGTCTGCACACGTCCACCCCCTCTTCAGCGCCAACCACAGTGTAAACGCACTGTTCGCGACCCTACATGTTTTAATCTAGTCACGTGTGGAATCATGTTATCGGTGATCGGATATCCATGTTGTGTAATGTAGGATTTCAATTCATTCTTCGTGATTATTAAAGCATGTAGATCTACTACTCGCTTCACCCTGGTTTATTACATCGGCGACGTGGATAAACATGGCAACCTACGGAAACGTGGGGGAATTTAAGGAGTCAGAGGAATCGTGGAATCAATACGCGGAAAGACTCGAGCAGTACTTCGCCTTAAATGAAATTAAAGACGAAAAGAAACAAAGAACTATCCTGTTAAGCGTTTGTGAAAGCAAAACATACGGGTTAATTCGCGATTTGTTACAACTCCAGAAACCGGGCGATGTGGGCTTAAAAGAGATCTTAGAAAAGCTGGAAAGCCATTTTTCGCCGAAGCCAAGTGTTATCGTCGAGCGATTCAAAATCCATAGCAGGAGTCGCCTCGAAGGCGAAAATGTTGCAGAGTTCGTCGCAGGACTCAGAAGGTTTTCAGAGCATTGCCATTTCGGAGCAACACTCGAAGACACGCTGCGAGATCGACTCGTTTGTGGAATCAGCGACGTCAGAAGCTGGGCTGCGGCTGCGAAAAGAAAAGTGTTTCTTCATGGTGTCGGACGTCACCTATTTTGGTTATGAGATCAATGGTCGTGGTATCAAGCCAGTAGAAGCTAAGTTGGAAGCCCTACAGAATGCCCCAGTGCTTCACAGCTGCGTGGATTTCTGGGAGTGCTAAATTATTATCACCGTTTCCTACCAGATATCGCTACAGTTCTAGAACCACTCCACAATCTTCTTAGACAAGGTACAAAGTGGTGTTGGAAGACCGAGCAGCAGGTGGCTTTTGACAAATCCAAGAAACTACCTCAGTCTGCAAACCTCCTGGTACATTTCCAGCCAGATCTGGAACTAATCTTGGCGAGTGATGCCTCAGATTATGGAGTACTAGAACCACTCCAGAAGCTTCTTAGACAAGGTACAAAGTGGTGTTGGAAGACCGAGCAGCAGGTGGCTTTTGACAAATCCAAGAAACTACCTCAGTCTGCAAACCTCCTGGTACATTTCCAGCCAGATCTGGAACTAATCTTGGCGAGTGACGCCTCAGATTATGGAGTACTAGAACCACTCCACAAGCTTCTTAGACAAGGTACAAAGTGGTGTTGGAAGACCGAGCAGCAGGTGGCTTTTGACAAATCCAAGAAACTACCTCAGTCTGCAAACCTCCTGGTACATTTCCAGCCAGATGGCGAGTGATGCCTGAGATTAAGGAGTAGGGGCGGTACTATCCCACCGGAGGGCAGATGGAACAGAGCGCCCAATTGGGCTGAGCGTGGTTATTCCACTATTGAAAAAGAGGCTTTGGCCATCATCTTCCGAGTGAAGAAGTTTAATCAGTTCTTGCACCGTCACAAGTTCACTATACAGACTGATCACAAGCCGCTGGAAGGGCTCTTTAACGAGAAGAAAGGAGTACCCCAACAAGCCTCTCCAAGAGTTCAGCGGTGGGCCCTTACCTTGGCAGCATATGACTACAAGATTGCCTATAAAACAGGAACCAAAAATGCCAATGCGGATGCATTAAGTCGACTCCCCTAGTCCAAGAGGCCGGAGTCTGTTCCTGTACCTGGAGAGACAGTTTTGCTCCTAGAACATCTGTACCACACCCCAATCAACTCACGTCATATCCAGGAATGGACAAGGCGCGATCCTGTTCTCTCAAAAGTGCACTAGTTTACACTTAATGGATGGCCACACCACTGCCAGGATGTGCAGTTACACCCATATTTGGACTGGAAAGCAGAACTAACCATAGCAAGTGGATGCATTCTATGGGGAAACAGGGCGATAGTACCACCTCAAGGACGAGCACAAGTCATAGCCGAGCTTCACGAAGCCCATCCGGGCATGTCAAGGATGAAAGCCCTTACACGTGGTTATGTGTGGTGGCCAAACACGGATCGTGAGTTAGAAGATGCAGTTAAAAAGTGTCAGCAATGCCAATTGCACCAGAAGGCCCTACCAGAGGCACCTCTCCACCCATGGGAGTGGCCCGGTCAACCCTGGTCACGGGTGCACATTGATTATGCAGGGCCATATAAGGGTCACATGTATTTAGTGGTGATCGATGCACATTCCAAGTGGATGGATGTCCACATAATGCAAAGTACAACATCAGCCGCCACCATAGTGAAGTTGAGAGAAATCTTCGCGACCCATGGTCTCCGGGAAACCATCGTCACCGACCATGGTCCCAATTTCACAAGTGCAGAATTTGAGAATTTCCTCTCAAAAAATGGCATCAAACACACCAAAGTATCGCCATACCATCCAGCTTCGAATGGACAAGCGGAGCGAGCAGTTAGAGCGTTCAAAGAAGGGATAAAGAAGATGGAAGAGGGAACCATGCAAGACAAGTTGTCACGTTTTCTGCTCAAGTACAGATCAACACCACACGCGACAACAGGGGTTACACCAGCGAAGCTGCTGATGAAGAGAAAGCTGAGAACTAAGCTTGAAATCGTAGTGCCCAACACTGCAAGTCTGCTGAGACAGAAGCAAGAACATCAAAAACAGACCCACGACCACCACGCCAAACACAGGGACTTTGAAGCCAGTGATCCTGTGTTAATAAAGGACTTCAGTTCCCCCAAGTCCTGGCAAAAATTAATTTTGGTGCAGAAGACGGACCCGGTCTCAACCCTAGTCGAATTACCGGATGGTCGAGTTGTTCGACGACATCAGGACCATATGCCGAAGAGCCACAGCCAAGACCCAACAAAGTCAAATTCTGAGATTTTGGTACCAGGAGGGGTGCCGGAGGCAGATTGCACAACAGACGCAACCCAACCGAGTAGCCCAACCAAGCCAGTCGTGGGTTCGTCTGATGCGCAAGAGGCTAAACTTTGGAGACTTGGACAAAGATGACGTGAAATACATTCGTTTACACACTGTTGGGAAACTGTTTAACTTGAGACGTCTACAAGACCAAAGGAAGACCTTGGGACAGCTAATGCCCCGTCTCCCACACTAAAACTTAACAGCGATACAGCGAATAACTTCTTGCTTTGAAAAAAACTTCGCTTTCCAGGCTTGAAGTCAACGGCAAGCCCCCCCCCCCCCCCATGTAGAATAGTATCAACCAATAATCGTCATTGACCAGATCAAGCTGAAAGTTGTCAACCAGTTCACCTATCTGGGTTGCACAGTCACTTCAGATTCCAAGATCGACTAAGAAGTGGACAATAGACTGGCTAATGCAAACTCCGCCCATGGAAACTGCAAACAAGTCTGAGACAATAGCACTCTGGAATAAATCACAAAGATCAGCATATCATTATTATGTACAGATCTGAAAAGGTGACTACTCTCTTGTACGGTGCCAGACCCGGTGCACGTACAGAGCGCCTCGAGCGCCTCTATCAGCGCTGCCTCCATCGTATTCTCAAAATTCATTGCGGTGGCTTCTTTAAGAACCTCGAAGTCCACCAAAAGGCGGACACCACCAGCATTGAGACCAGCCGCTTAAGGATGACATGCTACCTCCTACTAAAGATTTTGCTGTATGGTGAGCGTTCCGTTCGCCATCGTGGTAGAAAAGCATCTGTTAGAGACGCAAAGAATCACTAAGAAAGTCTCTTAAATCTTGCAACATAAGCCATGGCACTGGTCTACGCTGGCTGCTGACAGAGATACCTTGTAACACATGTGCTAGCAGGTAATAGGGACTTTAAGCAACGACAACGCGGACGGCGACGGGAACGCCATAAGATCAGGGAAAAGCCAAAAGGTCCACTGCGCATGACTGGCGGGAAACAGGTTGACGTTCTGCGTTCGGGCCCGACGTGAGTAAAGCTCATTTCGCGTTGTCTGGAAACGTGAGTTTTCGCTTTCGTTTCGTCTGCTGTGTCAACGCTAAATAACCCGTGTTACTTTCGAGGAACTTTAATGCTTGTTTTCTTTTGTTATGTGAGATATTTCATTTTATAGAAACGTCGAGAAATCTGAAGCGAACTCAAGCGAGTCGGCGAACATGTGAGTACCGTGAAATATCTTTTTTGAAAGCTTATGTAAATAAAGACAACTTACGCCAATTTCAATCGAAACTTTTCGTTTCAAGAAGAACTCAAATGTCAAATGGCTCATTATGGTGAAATTCTAACACATTTAAAAGGGTAGACACGATTAAAACTTGTGTAGCTGTTTCCATTTTCTGTCGTAAGATCAGTGGTTTACTTAGATCTTTATCAGTCGGCACACTGATTTGTCGCGCCAGTCTGATTAAACATCTGTTGATAATAAGTTCATTTACTTAATTGTACAACTCAGCGAGCAGGGGCAAGTTGCGTTTGTGGAAGCGAAATTCGGACTGGCAATCGTCGTCTTCAAACAATCGAAGTTAAAATCAGGAAAGGAATCATAAGGTTGGTCGATATCATTAGACCGGTTTAAATCGTACGAGAGTAGAAGTTCGTCATCGTTTAACACACCTTCATCGTGGATTATCAAGAGTTGATTGCGAACTTCTTTCAATTAAGTCATCCCAGTTCATCCTGATGAACAGAGGACGAATATCAATAATGTCAATAAGCTTGACAGTGCGGAAACCGCGGTTTCCGACGGTGCTGCTTAATGTTTTTGAATTCCCGCTACAACGGCGTTCTCTCCCCAGCCTTCTCACAGGTTTCGGCGTCCCCGTTGCCGTCCGCGTTCCCACTGCTTAAAGTCCCTAATATCATCCTTCGAAAGCTCCAGAGGGGTCACCATTGAAGTGAAAGAAAAAGGAGAAAGAACCGGGAAAAGACCTAATCAGCCTAAACTTTTCCTTACAGCTCCTGGGAAGGGTATGCCTGTCCTGCACCGAGCTTGCCTGCGGTGGATATCGATTGCGCCCATCATAAATCTTCTTTCGCGAAGACAAGCCGACAGAAATATTTGGTTTGGTGTGACGTATTAAATTATGATAATTGTCATTTAAGCTTGATGACCAATGTATTAGAATAGTTGGGTTTGTCATGAGAATGTAAATGGTAACTTGCTTGGCAGCAATAATGACTACTGTCTATATAGAGACCCAAGATCTGCATACAGACCGAATGGTATTTTTTTTTCCCACGATGAAAGTGGTTTCTATGACATGCTTTGTTTTCTGGCCTTAAGTTTTTTTTTGATTTTGTTCTTTCCTGTCTTTTAGATAAGCCTGACGATGTTCATTTAACTACAAATACAACAAACAAAGTTTGTGCAGGAATCATCATAAACTTCACACGCAGCGCTGAAGCTAACCCAGCAGTCCACACTTATTTGCTATATGAAAATGATACTGTGATTTACAATATGGGATTGGGAACAGTGATAAAGACAATGGAAAATGCTGGCCAGTTTGTATTTAGATGCGAGACCAATAATTCTGTCCAAGATAGTGGAAGAAGCAGTGACACCATCTTTACTGTTCTTGGTGAGCTCGCATAACTAATTTAGGTGGCAAATGTTGTCATGAATCTTTTAATATCAGTACCACCAAAGTTCTACCTCGTAGAGTATTCAAGCTACGAGAGTACTATTTTGACTGACCAGGGTGCTACTCAGGGTGCTACACAGGCTAGCGGAGCACTATTAAGAGTCTGTGTAATTGGGGTGTCGTTAACGCTCGCCAAAAAATGCTCTTCTTACGTTAATTCCCTTTGCGTCTTCACCCATAACGTCATTTATTATTTCACTAACAACCATCAGAAGAACCAGATAATAGCTCAACTCCGGCTTTTTGCAACGTGAAATGAATAGGGGCATTGTTTTGTTTTATCATGATAGGATATTTCTCTCTCGCTCAACTCCGAATATTGTCTACTGATTCCCGTTTAAATTTGGTCAGCTTTGGAGAACCTCGCAATCCAAGGCTTCGTAACACACGTCTTACTCCAGCGTTATTGTTTTTTTTTTTTTTTGAGACAGGTTTAGTGTGACAATGACAATTGTGATGGAAAAGTCAAAATATTCCAGTGGGAATTTTCAACAGAGATTGTGTACAGGAACAGAAAATCTGTACCAGTTGCAAGCATATTTGTGACATGAAAATTGCACTTTAGTTAACAGTAGTTACTGCTCTGACATCAAAGGCCTTATTCTGCGTTTTCGGCTGTTTGTTTGGTCTCTTCAGATCCCCCAACGGTTACCAAGGAAGAAGGTCACATTATTGATGTGTCTGAAGGAGATTCAGAATCAATTTCTTGCCCGGTACTTGGAAACCCTCATCCCTCCATAACTTGGTACGATGGAAATGAGACTTCGCCGAGCACTTTGATAAATACCGATAACACTCTGAAGTTTCCTGAGACTGTGCTAGATGATAGTGGATGGTATACCTGCTTTGCCGAAAACTCTTTAGGAAACGTTACTGTCACGGTCCAGTTACGTGTTGGTAGGTTGTATTGTTTTGATTGCTAAATAAGGTACTTTACAAGACTAATCACGCATTAAAGCTGTTATTGCAATATAAGGCAGTCACGGCACTCATTCTTAAAATTGTAAGAGATAATTTTATAGAAGGTCCATATGTGGAACATCTTTAGCAAACATATAGAACTGGAGTGGAGCTACTGAAAATGACATAAAAGATAACTTTTTGCAGTTTTCCTCATGCTTCTTAATGCTTCTACTCCCTGCTAACTGATTGAAACTCTCATGGTGCCTCAGCTTGTTACTTTGTTGCGAAGCCACTGAAAAGAGCTTAAAAGAGAACTTCTCTCAGTTTCCCACAAACTTTACAATATATGTTAGTGCACTCTGTAAACTAACCTTATCATTTTGCATCAATTCACTGCATTTCTAACTTGAAGAAGGTTTTTATTTAATCAAAATTCTCATATGGCATATTCAAAGCGGTTGTTCTATTCAGAAGTCATCATCCTATTATAAAGAAGAACATCCGCCTTTTTTCTTGAGAAATGGAAATTCCTCAATTAAGAAATGCAACGAGCTTAGATTTCTGAACAAAATACTAATGTTTGGTAGTTGCGCATGAAAAATGTCTTATTTTTCCAATCTCAGAAAAGTCTGTAGAAACTACAGTAACCACCTTGCCAAAGCCAACGACTTGTTTATTATTGGAGTGCTCTCAGTTGATGGCAATTGTGATTGTGGACCTGAAGCATTTTATTATAGCCTGGTTGCCCAGAAAGTGTTGTGTAAGTGTTTATTATTCTAGGAAGCTTCACAAAAAGCGTACCAACGAAAAGGGATGCAGCTTTCACCACGAGTGAAAGTCGCAAACTGGTTCTGATTAGCTAAGAAACAACGGAAACCAGCGAGAGACAATCAGATTAGAGTTGTGTCTACGAGAACATATTGGTGCAAAAATTTGAGATAAGATGCCAATACGAAAATAGCCGGAATTTTTCAAAAAACAACTATTTGGTTTTTGTAGTGAAACAAAAATGGTTAATACAGGAACTCAAGAACATGTAAGAAAATATTTTGCTAAAAAATGTTTGGTTAGTTTAAAAATAACACACATTTGCGAGTTCACAGTTGACCAAATTCGGGAAACCTCAATTACGTTCTCAGAAGAATTTGTAATTAAAGCTCCCTTAAGCAACACAGACCACTTTAGGGATTTTTTAAATTGGGATTTTTGTTAAAAAACTGAATGAAAAAAGAAAATATTATTGTGGCTAACGTCCAGACATTTTGGGTTCAAATTCCGTATATGAGAACACCCATGTCATGTTCAACTCAAGATTTGGAATCTTAAGGGGCCTCGTTGTATTATCTACATGAACGTGCAAATCTCTTTTGCACGATTAGGCTGGTCAACATATTTGCACATTGGACACATTCAATACTCAGACATATTTCGTTTGTGCAAGATTATGAGCACGATGGCTGAAGTGGGCTGTACTGTGTAATTCAAGTCAGCGCATGTTGTAGCTTTATCTCTGTGGTTAGAGAGTTGAGGTTACCATCTTTGCAGTAGTTACATTTCATACTTTGCATATCTCCCCATTACCTGGTGATATTTTGTGTTACATGTATTTAGTTTCTATTCAAGTTGTAGAGAGCACCATTTCCGCCACGGCGATCATAGATAAGAGCTGTAATGAACGATTAGACGTTGAGAAAAAGTTTCCCAGTTTGGTAAGTTATTCTGTTTTTCATGTCGCAGACAATCTATTAATGCATAAAATAACTTAAACTGACGTGTGCTACACCTTCTTTTGAAAGTCTTTGGAGCAGAAGGATCATCCTCATTAAGTTGGTTCAGTTAATTTTATCTAGTGATGCCGCGGATAAGATTTGCCCGCTACTCATGTTTTTATTTGTACATTGTTACAAAGGGATAATACATACAGGAACCACTAATATTACCAGCGACACCTAAGAAGCAATTTGAACAAAGACACCGCAATCACAGGCTGAAAATGCCAGCGGAATCCACATAATTTGTAGTGCACTTATGTTATGTGAGCATAGCTATCTGATAACTCAAAATTTAATTTTTCATCATCGATTATCAAATTTTGATGATTGGACTGTTTCAAAATATGTATTTGCAAACCTGTTTGGCCTGGGCTGTGGGGGTGGGGGGGGGGGGGGGTGAGAAACAACTATAATAACTTTTATAACTTAAGCAAAATAATGCTAGGGTGGTCAAACAAGGTAGAGTGGTAAGAAATCAATTTTGGAACTGTCCTGACATTTCTGATAATTTTGCGAAATGCAAGATGGCGGAATTTTTGAAAAGTGAAAGAATTTAGGAGTGATTGACACGTGACTTTACATGCCATGTACGTTTGATTAATATTGCATCCCTTCCCCACCCCGCGGACTAAAAATGGTTAAGGTTTGGTGGGTTAAGTGGTTGGTATTTTAGTTGTTTTTATGGATATCCTGAGTGACATTTTGTAAAAGTCGAAATTGCACGAGCCGCTTCAGCGAGTGCAATTTCAGTTTCAGAACTCATAAGTGCAAATTAATTCCAAATTGAACGAGAAAAACCGTATGATTACTTATTAAAAATATAAGCATGAAAAAATTCGCCTGGAGGAAGTGCCGGAAGATCTTTCTTGAAGCCACTTTTTCTCATTCGAGGAAACATTTTTCAAAGTTTTTCCACAAAATTGCACTTATGTTACACTTAAACTGCACTGTTCTCAGCCAATCAGAATGGAGTAATTTTTTCGTGTACCTTATTAATTATGTCGTGTTATGTTTTTTTTGTGTGTCATATTATATTTTGCCGCACTGTTTATGCATTTTTCAAAACTATACCTGAAGTCCTGCATCAGTCTGACTCAAGGCAGTTTTAACACTGACAAACAAAAAAAATGGACTCTTTTCTCACTTTAACTTCTTTGGTTTAGGAAACTAGAAAGATCATGGTGCCGCAAAATCTTTGAACGCGCGTATTTATGTACTCATACTAAGTGTTAAAGGATAATGCAATGGAATATTGAAGTGAAATTTTAACTTATCAACTTTTGCATGCAATGTTACGTGCATGGAGACTTTCTATGCTGTTAGTAGATGGTTTGAGTGAGTCAATATTTTTCTTTTCAGGCTTGTGAGCGTGTCAGACACTTGAGTTGTTTATCCGCCCAAGCTGTAGCTAGTAGGTATGATAAATCTTTTTTCATTCTGTTTGTATTTTGTGAACTTAATTATGAGGTATACGAGGCGTTGGTTATTAAAGGACCGAACAAGGAAGGTGGTAATGCTGTGACGTTTGGGACGGTAAACTAGATCACATTTTCTAGCCCTTGTTTAGCTTCTCGGGTTAATAGTGCATGTTTCACACCTAGAGCTGCACTCACATGGCAAGCTTAGCAATATACTGCATCGCCTCCTGTTGCTATAAGTAAATGAAATTCAGGTGAAGGTGTGAAGGAACAAACTAGTGAAAGAGGTGACAAAAAAAGGTGTCATACTTTGACGTTCACTAGGAAATGCCTGAATTATTTACTTGCTGGCGCTGTTCTTGTGTGTTTATCAAAGTTTTATAGGTCTACAGGTACAAAAAAGTAATCATCTTTCTTACTATCGCATCAGTTTATTTCTACACTCGTCTTTAAAAAACAGGTAGCAGACAAAACTGGTGTCTGAAAGGGGTAGCCCGGAAGGGATATTTGGTTTCCGGAACAAGTCCTTCAATACTTTTCGAAAACATAAATATATATATAAAATAAACTAATTTAGCCCCGCTCTTGTTGCTCTTAAACCGTTTAACAAATTTATCAATTATTATCACCATGATTTAGCCCTGGTAGAAGCTCAGGAAGTTATCATTCCTGTTTTGTCATAGGTTTTTCACATTGCAATGAGATCTTTTTGTTTTAAGGTGTGGCAGCGTTATCGTAGATTTTGAGATGAAATTTAACCGAAGTGCAGTCGTTAGTGAGGTGTTGAATGTTCTGAAGACAGCCGCAGAAGAAGATAATTTTGATGGATTCAAAGTCGATCCCAATTCTATTGAACAAGTTTCTCCTGCACCCACGGACACTTCAAGCACCAAAGGTGAAACATTTTGTTCTTATTTTTATGGCAGCTCAAGATAATTTAAATGTATAAAAAACCGCGAAATAATGCGCTGTAACTGGTTGTTCATTCCCGATATCTTCGCGATTCATCTCCGAGAAAAAAACATAGCTTTCCATTTTCGTAATGGTTCAAAAGCGGGAATATTTCAAGTAGTCTGCTTGCAAGCCTTATGATAACCACCCTGCACTGCTTTCTTAAGCCTCCAAGGTCCTTGCTGCGTTACTCTTAAACTAACAGCGGTAAGATCTAGGCCAACTACAATGGCTTCAATTGGCTGGAATAGGATTGGCCATGCATGGCCTCTAATTCAATACCTTCTATCAGTATGTTACAGCACCTGTAAGAGCTACAATTTTAAATTTTAACATAAGTTTTATAGGCAACAGTGACAGTAGAGCTCGTGAATTGTAACAAGACTGAAACTTTCCAGGTCAGTTTGGAATGGGCGTAAAAACCAACGTGCAAACCAAGTCGATCGCCTGATGTTACGCAGAGGCGGATCCAGACTTTGGCTGGCAACTTGGGACTGCAGAATCAATGGGGTATGCCCCCAAAAAGGTGCATTTTGAGAATTGGAACCTAATCTAAAAGTGATACACCAGAAATACTAGCAATACCACAAAGTAGAAATTACAAATTACAATGAGGTTCCTCTCCTGAGTATTTTGCTTCTTTAAAAGGGAGGTGGCCACCCAATCAATCCCCCTAAATCCGCCCGTGTTTTTATTTTGTGCTTGGAAAGTATTATAAATTAGTGTAGTATTCCTTTTCCATAGAGACGCATGAAGGTATTGTATATTCGATAAATTCTCTTGCTCTAAGTGGATAAATGAAATGACCTATTTGTATGCCTGTTGCCAATAACATCGATCATCATTAAGGAAACCAATTAAACTGGGCGGTTTTCATTTTTCTCTCGTAGTTGCGGGGGAATGCAAGTGCTCGTGCAATGACGTCATCTGGGCAGCTGTAGTTGGAATTCTTGTGTTTGTAATCATTTGCCTGATTCTTTGCATCATTTGGCTACACAAGAAAGGTAAAACCGTCATATATTTTAGAGTGTATTTTTTCCCCTCTCCGCCGTTATGTCTCATTGCTAGTACATGTATACTGTGTCCACTATGAAGCTTGATTAACTATTTTTTTGTTTCTTAGGCACTGCTGGAAAAGAGAGGTAGGTTGCTTTTCACTTGTGGTATAAAAAATGGCTCACCGCAAATCAATAATGCCAAAAGCATCTCATCAAGTTGTTTAAGATTTGTTGCATGTTATATTTGCCTTGTCAGCTTTTATAGTAGTTGTTCCTTTGATTATTTATGATGCAATACATCAAACACGAAAGGCCGTGTTTGACCACATTTCCAAACACTGAGAAAAGAGGAGTTGAATGCCAATTTTCCGTATGACATGTTTAAATTTTCACGTTTTGAAATGTATTTCTTCTTTCTTTCTTATTTCAGGCGCTATAAAGAAGAGAGAGGTGTTTATGACGTAAGCCTTTGTCGGTTTTTTATTGAAAGCAATAAAGCAATTCTACCGCGTAATTTTTGATTGTCAAAAGGCGGGTTTAGTTTCGTTTGTCGTACTAAGTTAATGTTCTTTTTGGGCACTATTGGAATGGCGTTGCCAGGCAATAGTGCTTGTAAGGATGCAAATCGCGGCCTCCATGAAAATTTTCCACGCGGAAGAAACTCCATGGTTTTTGAGTTTTGCAGAACAACATTGCCAGTGGCTGCTTATTGGTGTGCGTTTCTTGATTTCTTTAGAAAGGTAGCCACAGGAAATTGACATTGGTTCAGGACCAGTTTTGAGCGATTAGGGGACATAATTATTTTAAGGAAGGAAGGGGACCTAAGAAAGGGGGCTATAGATAATTTTACAAACAGTTTGTTGTTTCAGACCTCGCTATACAAACTGAAACAAACTTGTTTGTCATGGGGATCAATATACCTTAACTCATCAAGCCCGTCTGTGTCTCAGGGAGTGATAAAGATAACACAAACGCTTTGATGTGTGTCCTGAAAAGCGGGCTGGGGGAGGGGTGAGGGAGAAAATGGATGGTAGAGAGCAGTTATGAGCGGTTTCACTGGATTTATAAGTGTGTTTTAGAGGAAAAAAAATGAAAAAAAAGTGCCAAATTTTCAAGGTTTGCAATGCTCCTTTCTTCTAAACTTCCTTGTCTATTTTCGGTTCATTATTTCTACTGTGTTGGTTTTATATCTTACAAAACCCTTTTCTCGAGCGTTCTTTTGACTTAATACCCCAGAAAAAAATATTTTAAAGATCGCGAGAAAGAGCCTTTAATATATGATGTGGAAAGCGCTTGTATATCCCTTACATATTTTTACAGAATGAAATGGCATTGGACGATCTCCAAACAAGTAGTCCTAATCCCGGTAACTCCACCCAGCCTCGCTCAGAATACATGGACCTATCAAAAGCAACTACAGCCAGCGACGAAACACAACGTGTTGCTCAAAGTGCTGAGGACGCGCCTTTTCATCCAACAACACCTTCTTGGGAAGTTGAAAAGCAACACGTGACTATAGAAAAGATAATTGGTAAAGGTGCTTTTGGCCAGGTTGCCAAGGGAACGGCAACAAGACTTCGAGGCAGGCCTGGAAAGATGACAGTTGCTGTCAAAATGCTTAAATGTAAGTCTTTGTTCTTCTTTTCTGTTAGGTATTGTTAGGGTTCATTAACTAGTTTTTAAACTCGTGGATACGCGAAGCGTAGAAACGTGTTTGTTGCGGGGACTCCGATATGCAAATGTGTCACTCACTGACTCAGGTGTAGACACTGCTCGTAATTAGTCGGCCCGAACGAGAGCGCCCGAGTCCGACGCCATGTTGGAATAGTAACCGCGCCCGACGCCATATTGGAATAGTAACTGTGCAGTCAGTGCGAGCCTACTACTCAATGCGTGCATCGTGCCAGCCCGAATATTGATGATTTTGTAGCTTTTACACGAAGTGTGCAAAATTGAAGTGGAGTTGACTTCGAATGTTCGAATTAGTATTATGGCCAACTTGAAGGCTGAATTTCATGAGCATTTGAGTCGTCCAGGTGTTCAAAATGACCAGGAGATGTGCATTTGTTTGCTGGAAAGTGACCTGAAAAGCTAATGTGGTAAGCTTTGATGAGAGTGTGTCTCATTCCTCGACCTTAAAGAGCTTATATGAGCGAAACGAACAACTTTTAATGAACGAAACGGCTATTGAATGCAAGACAAACATCAGCACCATTGTCTAATATTGTAATTTCATTTTTATAATTTAGTAACATCTAAACCTGAGGCCAGTCGAAATATTGTTTTAACTGTACGACGTTGTGTCAGCTTTGCAGTAGTGACGTATTATCGTTTTACTTTTCAAGTTTGGCTGATTAGATCTGCTGTGAGATCCAACGTTCAATCAAGCAGGACCTTCCTTCACCGCTTTGCAGTTTAAACACTTAAGTTTTTCATGTTGAGTTGTCCATGTTCAACCGGCATCGAGTAAAGTTTAGACTAAAGTTGTGTTCTCTATACTTGTCTTGTTTATTTTAGTACATTGATCTGAACTCTAAGTGGGATGTGAAATGCACATAAACTTGGAAAGAAACTCCCAAATACTTGATTTTGATAAGCTTAAATGATTTTTACCCTGTCTTTTGTTTACACTTTTGCTTCCTGACTGAAAAGGTAACAAAGGGAAAGAAACCCCCTGTGAGCTTGTCCCCAATTATTAGTTAATACTAAATACATTGACACTTTAATAAAACTGTTATTATTATTCTTGGTACACATATTTATGGTCGACAGGTTTGTCGGATCAACACTGAAAATGCTTGCAAAAGAGTGTGCTTATTTTGATGTATTTTACATACAATATATATAGAGACAAACGGTTCCACATTGGAAAAGAAGTGCTGTCTCATAAGAAACCTTACCTATAACCTTGAATGAAATGCAATGAAAAACGTTTGTGAGCTCCTACGACTTGAATACATGCAAATTTTTCCAGCAGGCAGATCAACATCAAGATCTGGGTGTGTGGGAAGGGTGAGGGAGGGGGGCGGGGGGAGTATTCTATAATTTGTTGGGCATTCCATGTTCTGCTGCAATTTTGCCACCCTAGCTATTCTGGACGTATGTCTTTGTAATATGTGTGCAAAAAAAAAGCCAACGAAAAAAGCCTACACTTTGCAAGTTAAGTGCGACCTTGCATGGTACAAACCCGGCTTGTTTTAACAGCATTTAATAATACACCAGTAATTGCAAGTTCACCAATATGTTTCATCTCTAGATTACCTAATCCACGAGTTTGGCCATAGGTCTCCTTTGATTTTTTTAGCTTGCGATTAGTTTTGCTTAGAAACTCTATCAACCTGCAGAAGTCGGTTTCTGAATTGTTGTCGTTGGCGTTCAGTACTTCATCAAATCAAAATTCGTTGCGGAGAAGTCATCTATTTTTTATAATGTCCGCTTGAAAATTCTTTTACTTTAAACATCTTTATTTGTTTGTTTGTTGTTGGTCAGGTCTGTTTTATTGTTATTAAGGCTGTGGTCTCAGTAATTTATAAGGCTCTTTGGCGAAATGCTGACGTTCATATTGTAGATTAATTAGAAATATATTGCCCCGTGCGTCAGGAGATAACGGTACGTTTTTTTTTAAAGTATGAATTTAATTTACCAAACTGGCTCAACATTTTTGGCTGATTCAAGTTTTGTTCTTTTCCAGATAATTCTCCCGAATCAGACAGAAGAGATTTGCTGAGAGAACTTGACACAATGAAGCAACTCAAACCACATCCTCACGTCATTAAACTACTGGGATGTGTCACAGAAACTGGTAAACTGTTAAAATATTGCGAATTGAACACATGAGAAATGTAACATTGATGGTACGTCCTGTCATAGAAGGCCATTCATTAGATTTAAGAATAGACAAATTCTCACATTAGAAACGTGATTCCGTCGTTGAGTATACATCAAACACAGTTTGTTGCTAAGAAGTTCCATGCACAAAGAATCTAGCATGTTTGCCGAAAAAATTAAATGTCTTCTATTAGGCTATTTCAATTATAAAGAAAATACGTCCAAGTTTTTCACAACAGTTTGAAACAGTTATTTTTGAATGTCTATTCTTTTCTAGAAGAAGAGCAGATTTTTACCTAAGCAAGATCTCTTAAACCTATATTCAAAGTTATAATCCCTACAGTCACGTACGGTATATCCGTATGGGGAGGCATGAACCGCTCAGATGACTTCCACTCACTCGAAAGACTACACTCGGCAGAGCAGCAAGGGTTATTTTTAACTTTCTTAACGACCTACCATCAGTTGAAGCCCTCACCAGGGCCAAATGGGACACTCTAAGAAACTATTATAAGAACTCCATTCTGAAACTCATTTAAAAAAAGTACTACAATGGTTCACCACCCTGTATGACCGCACATATTGCAAAATCACAATCCTCCTATAATGTAAGAAACAGCCTTAAGCTGGAAATCCCTCATTTTAAATCAAATATCAAGAAATCCTCTATATCTTACAGATGCACAATTCTGGGGAATTTCTTACCGATTGGATGCCGAATGGCGAACAGTGTAAAGAGCTTCGCTAACACGTAGGGGCCAAACCACCCCCCAAATGTTTCGTCAGTTCTTGGGTATTTCACATTATTTCGCATTACTTAAAAAGTATTGACTCTCTTTACACCAAACTTGGCAGATGAGCAGGAGACGTATTTCCAATTATATTTACGTGAAAAATGTCAGTAAATGTCAAAGTTGTGACGTCACAGTGATGACGTCATGTTTTTTGCCACTTTTGAAGTTTTTAATATACATATTTTTTTACAATGTGTTCGAAAGAGCACATCAAGGGGAGTTAAAACCTGAAAAAATTTTGTCAATATCACAAAAATTAAATGAAATATGGCATTTTTAAACATGAAAAATAACTCTGCAAAATATGGGGTCCCCCCCTTGAGAAAAATCCCTATGCTGCACATGTGGTGTGCCAGATGACTAAAGCAAAAATAAACAAGAAAAAAAGAATAAAAAATTATCCCTCTAGTGTTATTGTGTTAAAATTAGTTTTGCTACGTCATAACCTCTGACGTCACCCGTTTTTTACTGTTAATACCATCCTAACAAGGATGAAAATCAAATTTCTAAAACCATACGATTTTTGACAACATCAAGCTTTCTATTTTTCTAGATTATTAGCCTTCCTAGACAAAAACTGAAAAAAAATAAACCAGAGAAACTGACTTAAGAAGGATAGTATGGTTAAGCAAATTTCGGGGGGGACAGCAAAAAAATATTTAATATACCATATCTCAAAAAATAATCATCATAGCAAAAAACGGTTTTCGGCATTTTACTCCTCGACTTAAGGCCTTTCCAATGACATAAATCAGATTTTACAAAAAATTATAGCACGTTCTGGTGACGTCATCAGTTATGATGTCATAATCTGGCATTTTGTCACAACTTCCAAATTAAAATATACTGGAGGACAAAGAAAGCTCATCTGCCAAACTTGGGCCAGAGATATATAAACCAAGCAAATATAGCCTTCATGAAACATTAGGGGGGTGGTTTGGTCCCTACGTGAAGATGATCAATAATCTTACTTTGGTCAGGGACATTAGCTTTGCGAATATATATACTGCAGAAGATGAATCGACTGCCCATCGGTATACGTTTATTAGTCACACAATGTCAATAATTAGGTAAATTATTATTAGCTGCAAATTTTTATTTAAACTAGATTAGATCACACATTGTAAACTTTTTAATTCTTATTTTGTAATTATTCTTTGTTTATTTACACACGACCCCACAAGCTGCAAGCTTAATTACTTACTTACTTACTTAGAGCCTCTAATGGTAATAATCGAGTATGTACCTTATGGGGACCTGCTGGGATACCTAAGGAAGAGCCGTGGACTGACTGACACTTATTACAAAGACCCGGATATCAAACCACAAACAGGTCTGTCGTCACAACAGCTGATGAAATTTGCTTGGCAAATCGCTGATGGCATGAGTTACCTGTCTTCAAAATCTGTAAGTTAAATATGTTTACAATCTTTTAGCACCACTTTTCGTAATCAGGTTATCGACAAATCTCTTCACAACAGAAATTATTACTATTGTTATACCAGATTTCCCTGCGTTTAAAGCGTTATTTATGTTATTTTATTGCTTATAGTTCTTATGGCTTTTCGTGTCCATGTTGTAAAGAGATCCCGTGGCCCTTGGTTACTGCTAGTTTACTTTCATTCTAAACAATGGTACAAACGGGACTCAGCAAAGTAGAACGAGATAAAAGTACACCGTCGAGCCCGCCACGTGTTCCTAACTCCTGACGCATGCGCGAAGCCTATAACCGCAGACCTAATATGTTTACACATGTTAGTTTCAGACGTAATAAATGGTATTCCGTTTGTAACAGATTATCCACCGAGACCTGGCAGCTCGTAATGTGTTGGTTGGTGAAAGAGAAACGTGTAAAGTGACAGACTTTGGAATGGCTAGAGATGTTCAGCAGGACAACATTTATGAAAAAAAGACAAAGGTAACAACCCTAAGAAGCGAATTGTTTCTGTTGTTTGTTCTATTGTCCTCCCAAAGGGTATCAAGCCATTCATGTGAGACCTTACGACAGTTGCTACCCGACTAGCTGGCTATGGCTCCACAATTTGACATTTGCTGTGCATAACTTTACAGTTTTCTATACCTTATTTTAAATGCCCAATCAACACACCAATATTCTAGGTGTCCGCGTAATTCCTCGCGAATCGTGTGCTAGGTTCAAAATTATTGGCCCAAGAGTGCAGGTGGGATCGGTTTCTTGTCAAGATTACTTTCATATTTATTGTGACTGCATCTTGGCACAAGAATGAGATTACCCGTCAAATTTGTTACCAAATGGCACAGGCACTCACCTTTTAATCTGATGACGACCATCGTTCCTCGTCCGAATCTGCAAGGAATCTTTATTTTCTTCTCCTTCTCATTACATGGCAAAAATAGACGGGAACTAAAAATGCGCAAAGATTGATCCAAGCTTAGGGTGGAACCCAGTCTTTCTAAGTCGACCAATTTGGTTATAACCAAGAAAATCTCGAGGTACATGTACATTTCTTACCTTGATCTTCTCTTGCAAATGAATGTACAGTGCTCTACCAACTGAGCTACCAAGCGTTTAGGCCTGAATTTTTTTCAGGCTTTAATTTAACAACTCACAATGTGACCAGCTCCCAGTTGACTTGATAGCTCTATTGGTGGAGCAATGCACCAGTATCGCAGATGTCATGGGTTCGAATCCCGTTGGGGCCTGAATTTTTTTTCAGGCTTTAATTCACAACTCCTTTAAGTTATGTGTTTAACTGCGATGATCGATCATGTCTTCATATCTTTCTTCGCAGTTCAAATATACGATCTTTCATATATTCATTTGCATTCTTTATCATACACGAGTATATTACGAACTCACAATGTAACCAGCTCCCACTTGGCTTGATATATCAGTAAAAAAAAAAAAAAAAAAAAATTAAATGTAATTTGTTTACCCACGGAGCACCAAGGAGTTCACAAGAACTCGTTCAGAAATGTCCGTGTATTCAAGGATCGACTTGGAATTTGAGAAATGTTGGTTTTTGAGGAGAGAGGAAAACCAGAGTACCCGGAGAAAAACCTCTCGGAGCAGAGAAGAGAACCAACAACAAACTCAACCTACATATGACGCCGGGTCCGTGAATTGAACCCGGGAGACATTGGTGAGAGGCTAGCGCTCTCACCACTGCGCCATCCCTGCTCCCCAAATCAGTTGGTAGGGCACTGCACCAGTATCGCAGGAGTCATGAGTTCGAATCCCGTTCAGGCCTGAATTTTTCAGGCTTTTATTTCACATTAAGCTGTGTGTATAACTACGATGAGCAATCATATGTTGATGTTCTCTTGTTATAACTTGTTGCTTCTAGACGAGAGACTCATGCTACTGTTACAGTGCAAAACCTTACCAGCCAGAAAAAAAAGGCTTTGAAGACGTAGACAGGCGACAATTTGTTTGCGTGTGGAAGGCTATGCCTTGACGAGGTTCTGCTGCAAATGTGATCCTAATTTACATTGAAATTGAATTGTTTACGAACTACTTCAATCTTTAGGGCCGTCTTCCAGTCAAATGGACTGCTTATGAAGCGCTGTTGTATGGAACGTACACCACCAAAAGTGACGTGTAAGTAGATCTGTTCACGACTGGCCAATGGTTTCATAAGAACCACAGGAAGTTACCAACAGTAAACTTTATGTAAGAAGTGATCATGAGACTCTCTATTGGTTCTTGCGAAAAATCGAAGACAGATCTCAAGATTAACTTAAGGATTTTAAAATTCGTATAGTCAGATAGAATATGAAGATATTAATAGCGTAAAAACTAAAACAACATCTATCATCTTTGTTCACGTCATCGTTAGTTATACAATTTATTGCTGAAGTGCTCCACATGGACAAAAAGCAAACAACTGAACTTTCTTTAAGCCTGTTCTAGGTTGCTAATCCCGATAAGTGACAGAAGATTGTGTTGAACAAGGATTTCAAGTTTTATGTTCGATCCATGAAGCTTGCTGTTTGAGAAATGAATGGTATAATTATTTACAACATCAAAACTTGATTGTGTAATGTGACCGTGGAAAATATTTTCAACCAAATTTGTTGTATATCAATTGGTCAGTCATTGTTCATTTTATTTGTTCACAGATGGAGCTATGGAGTTGTCCTTTACGAGATTTTTACGATAGGTAACATCTTTAAGTACTCATTACTTCGATGGGTTTTTCTGCACTGTTCGGGAAAAGAAACAGAGATTTTCCAGAAAATGAATTACTGTAACACGAGAAGATGCTTAAGAAAAGAAAAAACCAAACAAACAAACAAACAAAAATACAGCGAAAACACGAGTCGCAATCATGTTTCAGGTGCACATGTTCTCCCACTAGTCAATGGAAAAACATAATAAATAGTTTCCTCTCTTTTAAACAGCTTTTTTAGATTGCTTTCAATTGAAGTAGTGATTACGTATTACGTGCTTCTTTCATTAATACATTGCGTTACTCCGTTTGTGATGGAGGCGAGAATCATAATTCCGACAAACAAAATCCAACGTTGCTCTGGTTTTACCGATAAACTCGAGACTTTGTTGTTTTCTTATAGGTGGGTCACCGTATCCACGAATGGATGGCAGAAAAATTGCAAGCTTGCTTCAGGACGGGAAACGAATACCCAAACCACAACACGTGGATGACTAACTGTAAGTTTTGCTCCTTGAAAATCAAACCAGCAGTGACAGCGCTTTATGGAAGGCTGCAGTGCACATGATATCGCGATTTTGAAAGGTCGAGCTATGGTCAGTTATGCAATTATGTAATCGTATACCGCGTAGTGGAACCTAACCACCCACCTGTTGGCAATCGTTGTTATTCGTTATCTCAGAATTGGAACTGACTGTCTCCTGCAAACTACATGTATATTGTCCAGTAAGGTGGGGTGGGTTGGACTACTCGGGTACATGTCTGATAGTGCTGGGGCTAAATCGGACAGAGATAAATTGCATTCAAATGGCAAGCAGAATTCCTTTCTTAACGATTTAGGAATGACCGTTGTCTGCCAAACGATTGATATTATAGAATGAATAAAACAAGATTAATGCAAAACCTGTCTGGAACACTCTTGATGCTTTGTTTTTTAATTAGTTATTTTTATGCAAAGTAAAACAACCTTTGTCGGTTTTGAGTTCTAGGCCATTGATTTATTCCATTAACCTTAGTCGGGGGAGGGGGGGGGGGGAGTAATAGGAGCAATAGGACGTTTTTTGAGTCTAACGATTCGCACCTTTCAACACTGCTGTGATTGAGTACCCCTGGGGTACAGTCACTTTTTATAACTTTTGTTCTTGCCAAGGGGAAAGGGAAATTCTTTCCGAAAGCCATTTAGGCAGAAGTGATTATTATTTGGAAATACGCGTGACATCGAAATTTATTGAAACAGTCCATCAGAAGTTCTTGTTTATCCCAGGTATCAGATAATGATGAAATGCTGGGAAAATGACCCGGATGAGAGACCAACATTCACTGATTTGAGAAACCAGCTTAAGGATTTGGAGAACCAGGATAGGATAAGACAAAGACACATTATTTTTAACTTGTTTTATCGAGAACGTCTGTTGAACCAGACGAAACAGTGAATTATTGACCCAATCCTCTACGACCTTGCTAACACATGCAATCACGAAAAATTAACAACCTGGCAACGTCTTCTGGAGTAAGTTGCTGTGGAGTAACATTTAGCACGATAATATTATATCCTTCGTAATGGATAAAGCGCTAAGTTCTGTCAGCCTGTGGTTGATGCGGAGTCCATCTGAGCATGTTACATTTTTGGCTCGACAAGTAGTAGCCAATTGCAAAGTATTTAAGGTCATCGAAGGTGACTTAGGGCTGGGGTGCAAATGCATATCGACTTAAGACTTGAATCTCGAACCTTTCGACTTTGCTCTTAAACTTTCGGAAGAGTATCGCTTCTGATTGGAAAGAAGTTTTGTCTGCAATGGACATAATGCTTAGGGCATGTTCATGATCATTGAACACACAGCCTGGCTCAGCTGCTGAATGATGTTTCAACCATCATATACCCGGTTGCCTCTATTTATGTGGTGTAGCTGTAAGTTAACTTATCATACTGATGATGTAACTATTTTTTCATCTTAAGCGGCTGATCAACATGAAGATGTTCGACAAGACGCAGTTATACGCAAACGCCGAGGACTTGGTCGTGTAAACTAGCAGAAGTTTCATCACTGCCCAAGCAGCAAATATTCATTGATTTCGCTTTCAGTTTTCGTAATGTAGTGTTTTGCTCGAACATGGATAAACTATTACTTTAGTCTTAAGCTACTAAGTTAAGTTGCTTTACTTGCTACCCTTTTTATTCCCAAGTATCTACGTATCTCGATAGGCCGTGACATCATCGATTTGTATGTCTTCAATTCACTCAGTGACTGATGCTCCTGTCAATTTAGATCCAAAAAGTTTAGTAACTGAGACCTTTCTCAATTGACAAGGCCAAGATCCAGGTGAGGTTGTGCAACTAAAAGCTCGTTTCAAAGTCACTGGAAATATCCGCTCGCGCAACTTTCATTTGAAAAAAAAAAACAAAACAAAACAGTAAACAGTCATGTAAATGAGGAAATACAATAAAGGAAGCGAAAAAGGATAACGCAAGTAAGGCAGTTTCTTGGTAAAATACTGGGAGTTAAAAGAGATAATAGGTTCTTAGGATTTTTAGGAATAGGAGCATGCTTTTGCTGATGCTACAGTATCCGTTATCGCGCTAGGCTTGTATTTTCAAGTAAAAAATTTGGGAGTTAAAAGAGTTAAAAATACTGGGAGTTAAAAGATATTATAAGTTCTTAGAATTTTTAGGAATTGGAACATCCTTTTGCTGATGTTACCGTATCAGTTATTGCGCTAGGCTTGTATTTTCAGGTAAAAATTTTCGACGTTTTGAGAAAAGCTAGCAAACGCTTTATGAAAGCTCGGTAAGTTTGTATTTTTAACATTCTAAGTTTTACGTAGGTCGCTACTGTTGATCAGCAGTCTAAAGACGGGTGTGTACTATATTTTTACAAGTAATTTTTGAAGATTCCCACGTAATTTTGTGCATAGGAACGTCGTATGTAATCATGAGTAATTAAACCAAGCCTGATTGCATACGAGTTTGCGCAGAATGGCCTCACATTAGACACGAAATGACTACAAACATTTATTGAGCTTGTAAAATTTAGGAATTGGTTAAATGTTTGGCTCTTTGGGAGTAATATTCGAGGAGAAATTGGCTTTCAAAAACTGCAATATTTCTTGGTGGCAAAGGTGCTAATGAGCTCTTATAATCTTTGTAAAATGTTGAGTTATTAAACCTGCGTCGCCCGAAAAGTATTAAATAGAGCAGGCTGATATTCCTTGGGACACTTAATCGTGCTGTGCTCTTTCAGTGTGTCAAAACTAATGTTTTTGTTGCACCATCGGAAACTGTATCGCTTATGCTAATGAGGTGAATATTGTAGACAAAGGTACTCCTATACGTAGTGACGTGTTTTAATTGCAGTTACATTAGTTATTTTAATGGCATCATTTTTCATTCACTTTTGAAATTGCAACTTGGTACTAACCAGGGATGTACCCAGGGGAGTGTTACGGGTCCTCCCTTTACGAATTTCAAAATTTCCTGTAAGGTCTATTTGACAAATTGCGTTTTTCAAATGAGGCCAAAATATACTACTCCATATTTTAAGACAGTACGTGCAATTAAGACCACGACACCGACTGCAAGTCTATAAGCACACACGAAGATACGTGCAAAAGTTGATACTATTTTACACATTTGTAGTTTTCTTTTTTTCCTTCTTAAACGTGACGCGCATGCGTTCTGGAAGGCTTTATGATTAAACTTTATTTGTTGATGGTGACTTTTTTCGTGCGAGATGTAATTCCTCCTTACAAAAGTCTGGCTATGCCCCTGATAAATATACATAGTTTGACTACTTTGAAATAAACATCCTCCAAACACGAAAGCGACCTAAAATTCTAAGACGTTCGCTGTATTCACAGGCTTTTAATTCAGTTCTTGGCTGCACAAGAAAGATGTTAACGCAAACGCTAGATTAAGTAGGTCTACATGGATAATGTGTCAAATATTTTTTTACGGCCAAAAAATAAACTTTAAGCCGCTCTTAAAGTAACCATTGTTTGGTGTGCAATTTGTTAGGGTGGTTCCAAGACACTCGCAGATAATGAATTTTTTGAAAAACAAAATCACCGTAACCGTTGCGAACTGACGGTTGAACTCGTTTCGTTCAGCACTACATCGAGAATAGCGTGTTTCGTTGTAAGTTTTGTCTTCAATATTTGGCCCTAATCCTGCTCAAAACTTGAATCTAGTTATTTACTTCTGTCTAAAAAACCAACCAATTAGTGTATGAGAGCAAAGAAAAAGACTGCACACGGTCGTGGACCTTTACTTTGAGCATAAATCTTGGATCTCCTTTCGTTCTTTTTTTAACGTTGGCCGGCCTCGTAACCATTCCCCTCATTTAACTATGGTGTCAGAGATCTTCGATTCATTTTTGAAATGATTGAACGCGCGGTACATACATACATACACACACACACACACACACATACAGACACACAGACAGACAGATAGACATACATACATGCATACATACATACATACATACATACATACATACATACATACACGTAGTCAGAAGAACCAGGTGTGGTTTCAATCATAATGTCTAACATACCTTTCTAAATTTTCGCGTGAAAATACTTGGACGTCCAAAGGACGGCGATGCGCTGCTACAAGTTCATGCACGCGCTGCACTCATAGCTGGCCTGGCGCCTGGCATAGTTTTGTCCGCATTCTGGTCGCACGCAAACTGGAACAAGAGCAAAATCTCCACCCCAGCCCCATCCCCTGCTCATTTTCGGAGGTATGTTTGCTCTCGCTTCGTCCATTTTGCGCGCGGCCATAATACACAATTCGGTGGAAGCTCTTCATACGTGAGCGCTCGCTACGCTTGTATTTCAGATGTTACCTTTACCTGGACCCTTCCTCCTCCACAACGAGGCCCGCTGCAAACAAGCGACAACTCAGTTCGAACAACGATCCAGCAAGTATTAAACGGTTCTTCTGAGGCACATTTGACATGGAACTTCACTTTATCCGGTGAAATACTATTATCCGAATTGGCAAGAAAACATCTTCTGGGATAGTTTCTACAGATCCAACAGCCAACTACCATAGCTTTTGCAGTTTAAATGATGATATGCATCCCTGCATTCTTACTAAATTCGCTGTTTTAAGCCATTTTTGAGACAACTTCACATTATCACCGCAAAAAGTTTCACCACGCAACATTTCAACCGCACTCATCTTCAAATACGAGTGTATTGGCTAATAACCTAGTTTCAGTAAACCAATTAATCAGAAAGCTAGAAATACATTACACAAAGTTTTGAATTAGCAAATGTTGATGTACTCCACATCATACTTACAATATGCGATATAGAGATCACAACTTGTTGCCGAGCCAAAAGGGCGCCATTTCCAAACCGCATGTGTGAATAATCACAACTGACCAATCACAGAAAAAGGAGGAAATAATGCAACGAACCAATCAGGATGAGATATAGAAACCCAGTGGCGGTGCCAAGTGTAGAAAGTTGCACGCTTAACTTACGATCAGTCGTGATTTTGACCGAAATGTGCTGAGAGAAGAACACAGAAAAGGCAGTGTTACTGGAGGATTGTCCTTATGTGCAACATGTCACGCAGGTTTGTTGTACCTCACTGAAAAGCCCCTTGGGGACGTGGAATAAACGTATGTATGTATGCGTGTATGTATTTATGTATGAATTATCGAAAGGCAATAGGAGAATCTTTGTTTTACAATATTTGCATCATTCCTTGACGCCATTTTATTCAAACCTCGGTGGCAGAGGAGAACGCCTACACCAAGGAGAATTGAAATCAAGGCTGGAAAACTGGAAAACAATCTTACCCTGCGAAAAGACGGACTATTACAGGCAAATATTGACTCGATGGCTCCCGCTTTTGATTTGCTTCATTTGTTGATTTCTTTTTTGATTGTCTACCGTTCGTCCTTTTCCCGTCCATTTCTGGTTGGTTATTTACGTTCCGACAGAATTATTGTTGATTAGTCCCGTGAAATCAGTATGTCATTGTTAAGTGCTCCTGGATTGTTGAAAATATGTTCTCCAAACAGGTCTCTGCATCCCGGATAACGAACCAGATAACCTTTTAGTGTAGCGGCTAACATCATTTTTTTGGCAAAATTGTTCACGTAGTGATACAAGCATGAAATTTCAAAGAAATGTTTTAAATTAAGTATTCTTTCTTTCTGATCGATTAGCCACTTCAAATTTGGCGGTATAACACTTTTTTTTTAACAATTTACTAAATAGGTGGTCTTTATCTCAACATGGCCGCCATTAATTCTAGGTATAGAGTTAATTGGCAGTCTTATACAGGAGAAGTTGATGATGTTGCAGTACAAAAGTTCATTGTCGAGCAAAGAAACTAAAAAAATACTATAGCTGAGTAGAAAACGTTGGCTGCTGGCAAAAATGTCCGCAGGCTATCAAGAGTCGCAGAAGGAGCAGCCTTTATTATGGCCAGCGGAACATGTCTGTAAGTATTTTAGAATTTTGTACTTAGGTTATTTCGATAATAGATTTTAGTTTTAACCCTCATATATTACTTGTGCTTGGATCAAAAGGTTGACATATGTTTTAAGGGTTTTTGCACTTTAAACCTTTCAGACGATTCATCTCAAATATAGGTCTTCACATAGAAATGGCTGCTCTGAAATTGATAGAGTCTTTACTCCAGGACAGTTGTTAGACAAGTGCTCTTGTTGAGGCAGGAGTTGCCTCATCTGGTACTTCAGAATCTTATCTGTCAGCCTCAAGTGTTACCACATCTCGTCAAGCACATCATATCACAGCATGTTGTCTATACAAGCAGCGGCAAGCTGCATGTAATAGCTATAGCAGAGATACATCTTAAAGTCCACAAGGTGTTCTTGATTTCGAAGAGTGGTGTAAGAAACGAAGACTCGAAAGTCCACAGTTCGCATTTCGTTTTAGCTCTAGAGCTAACCATTCTAACATTGGTTCGTTCATTTAGAGAAGCCAACTTGTGCCTGTATCGTGAGAAGCTGGAAGAACTTTTGCCCTATTTCTTTGCAAACAACAATGTGAATTATGCGTGGTGGCTTTAAATTCACCTCAGAGATATGATGACCATCGATCAACAACATCCAGAAGTAGCACAAATCTTGCAAAGAATTCTCGTCAATTGCAATCGACAAAGCCCACGAACAAAACAATGCAGTCATCAAGGATGATGGAGGAGCGATAGGCTTGACAGAGGACCCTACAGCACTCTGGAGGTGGATGATAGCTGGACCAGCGGTGAGCCGTCTAGTCGCTCGCTACGAAGAGGTTGCGGGAACTTAAGATACAACAATCAGTAAAAAACATCACGAACAAGGCGGAAGTGCTCAAATAGCAGTCTGAGAAAGTGGAAAAGCTATTTACAGTATTTAAAGAAATGGGCAATCCTTTTGAAGAAGAGTCTGCAGACCTCCTTGTGCAAGACAAAAAGCTAAGGACATTGCCGATCCGGCTAATTAAAGACTTGTTGCAACTCACTATAGCAGAGGCAAAGATCAGTTCTAATCCTTCATTGAAGGACTGAAGAAAGAAGAGCACACCTTGTTTTATCAAATAGAAAGACACCTATTTTCCCAACTTTTCATTTCATGTCAAAGCAGACAGTGTTATTTGCATGATTTCTTCCAGCACGAAAACCAGTCAGCTCCGGCTTCCCTCAGTGACAGTGGGAAACTTCACACATGTCAGAAATCGCAATTGGTTGAGATACTTGAGTCTAAGACTTTGATGCCAAGCACAGAACCAGAGGCAGATGCAATCATCATAGATGGATTACTGAGCTCTTGTCAACTCCCAACCCCCACGTACATCAAAGACATTTGATGACTACGCCAATGAGGACATCCTTCCAAGAGTTAGACCATATTCTACCAAGTACCAAAGAGCTGACATTGTGTTTGATGTGTATAAGGAGTCCAGCCTGAAAGTAGAGGCACGATCCAAAAGGGCAAAGGGATACGAAGAAGGGTTACACCGACCAGCAAGACTCCCCAAAATTGGACAAGCTTTCTGAGAGATAACAACAACAAGACTGAACTTTTCCATTTTCTTGCAGATCGGTTGTCCGAAGCAGACATGCCGTGCTTGGAATACGTCTGTTGCAATCGCGTAATTGCGTTAGAAGATTTAGCACCATGTATGCACAAAGAGGCAGACCCACGTATTTTTGTGCACGCATGACATGCGGCAATGGACGGCAGTAAGGCTTTAATAATTAAGGCAAACGACACGGATCGATGTGGTAGTTATTGCCATATCTGTCAAGAAATCCTTAAACGAGCCTGGCCTTGAAAAAGTGTGGATTGCATTTGGCCAAGGAGGAAATTTCCGATTGGTTCCAGTGCATGAACTGGTAAACACAATCGGTCCAGAGAAAGCCAGTGGACTCCCATTCTTTCACGTGATCCGACACTGTGTCTGCTTTCCGTGGCTGAGGAAAGAAGTCTGCATGGCAAACATGGAATGAGTGTAAAGGGGTCTCGACCACCTTCACCAAACTCAGTCATTGTGTGACATCTCTTGACGACGCTGATCTGCAGAGCCTAGAGCAGTTTGTTGTGGTGATGTATGACAGGTCCAGTGCAGATACAAGTGTGAACGATTGAAGACTGAATTTCTTCGCTTGCAAACAGAGGCCGTATGATGCAACACCACCTCAGTCTGCCCTCAGGCTACATTCAGAGCATGCTGCCTACCAAGGAAGAATTATCTGGGGTCAAGCCACTCTCCCTCGACCTGTCACAAAAAGTTCAGCTGATTGGGGTGGAGTAGGCGAGGTGACACGTGGCAGATACTTTGGACTGACATTCCATCAGTTGCTGCAAGTTGTCGAGAACTAACCAGATGTGGCTGCAGGAAGGACTGTTGTGGAAGGTGCAAATGTCTTCCTTCTGGGCTGAACTGTACAGCTTTGTGTAGCTGCTTGTGTGAAAAGTAGCTCCACCTGGTCATCGACTATAGCAGGCATGCAATGTAAATTGTATAGCAGCACTATTTGACACTGTTACGAAATCAAAAGCTTGTTTGAAAAGCTGTTTTAGCCAGCTAGAAACTGCTGGGCGTAATGAATTGCTGTCCTGAATACCAGAATTCGGTTGAAGTAGGCATGCAATGTAACTTGTGTATTTGAAACGTATACGTGATCAGAGGTAGTTTAAAAAAGAATTGTTTGGGAATTACCCAGTTAAGAAACTTCTGGGCGTATTGAATTACCGTACTGAATAGGCAAATAATGTAACCTGTATATAACAGTACTGTGAGATCATGAGCGCCTGTTAAAGAAAGAATTCTTTAGAATTGTTTGGCCATTTTCAGAAACTGAAAGATGTATGGAATAGTCAATTGTATCTAAAGGATGCCAGCAGTGAAACGTTGTAATCATGGAGTAATAAACTGCTCAAAGTTTGCTTCAAGATGAGTTGGAAGTAAGGATATTATTTGAAATGGCCGCCATTTTATCACATCGTTCCCATTTTTAGCCATTTTGAAAAAAACTCTTGTTAATGCGAGTTTCAGGTGGCTAATCGACTAGAATGAAAGAATAGGCAATTGAAAATGTTCCTGCCAAATTTCATGCTTGTATCACTAAATGAACAATTGAAGCTGTTAGCCGCTACACTATTTGTGTAATGGTTATTGTTACCGATTGATATCCAACAGAGCCTGAAGAGTACAAAAACTTGATTATGCGCGACAGAGAGTTTAATTAATTTTTCAGACCATAGTATCGATTTTGGTCACTCCAGTGACCGTAGATTGAAAACGTGACAGAAAATTGGCGTTACTTTCGATTCTCACCAAATTTGGACAGTAGGATGATCTCATCATTAGCCAATAACAGGCCATTTATCAGCTCTTTTCGTCATATCCCCCCCTTGGGAGAGTTTTGTCAAGTTAGCTAATTTAGTATGCAAGCCAACGTAATGGCCGTCGCTGTCGGCGAAATGTTTATTTGCTCAAAATTGGGGCAAAATCTTTCGGAGATGGAAGTCAGGACATTTGTAAGGATACAGAAAGTAATTTGGGACCAGTTGCTGGCTTCTAAGGCTGAATTTATCCAGAAGTAAGCTGTATTTTCGTTTTCGTGCCGAAAGCCACGCGGTGAAATATTATCGGCTTGTTATGCTCTCCTGTTCTGTTTTTTCTCTTGGTCTTTTTTGTAGCCTGCCGAGGCCATTCTTTCGTCTAAATCAGTTGAAAAAAGTTCAAAAAAGATGTTCCCATTCAAGTTTAAGCTCTCAGACGATAATTCTGGAAATTTTTGGCCGAAACGTCGGCTTTGTTATGTCCGTGTTTTTCGGTTGCTATGGGCGACCGTAGCGTCCTTTGTTAGGTCAAGTCTGGGAAGTGAGGTCGCAAAAAAATTCTAATTAATTCTGGTTTTGTTCGATTTCGCTGAAATTTTAACACGATAAAGCTGGATTGTTAAGAAATAGATTTACGTTCTACCGATGTGTGGTAGCTATTAACATTAAAGTGATATATCGCTTCGAAGTCAGGGTTTTGAGGAGATTTTTTTGCAACGTGTGGGTTCGGCGTGATTTTGTAATCAGAGGATTATGTTGACCCCGACGGAAAAAATATCCCGAAAAGGTCATTCCATCGACGATTCAAACGAATATAAATATGTATATGTTCCGAGCTAACTTTCTGGTGAAAAAATATAATTTTTGACGAGCGCTGGGTTTTCAATTTTTTTCCCGCGAAACACAGGGTATGCGAAGGGTGATGTGCCCTCTGAAATTTCAACAATGGCCATTTGGACCAGAAAAAATCAAATTCCTCAAACTTTCTCAGATGAATAGTCTAGATAAGTGATTCACAAAAATATAACTTTCAGTTCAATTCGCTTCGTATTTTAGCGCTGGGGCCACCATCTTGGTTTTGCTCCTCTGAGAGGGCTTTCAGCGGCCATTTTAGGGCACATTTTTAACAATTTGCCATACAACGAAAACGATCTAACTCCGGGTAAAAACCCTTTATTCGAGACAAGCAAATGTTTCTTGTTACATTGAGAGGCTGTTTTGGCAATTTGATCATCACCTGATTTTTCTACAGAATTTTAAATTTCTTCCATTTCGGACTACTCATGAAGCGCCATAAAAAGGGCGAATTTTAAAGGAAAATATTGCCAAAAGTATATCACTTGAGATCCCAAAACTACCCTCCACTTAAAGAGCATTGTCTCACCTGTAAAAGCATGCAATAAAATTTTGGGGCAGTTAAAACTGTAAAATGTTAGACGAAGAAGTTTAAGCTGTGTTTTTGTCAACAAAGACCGCCGTCCTAATTAGCATAATAACGTGAAAATAACGATGCACAGAGAAAATAATGATATATTCCACTTATCTCGCGACATGTCGACAACTGGATGTTCCACGATGCCTCATGTTATATTTCCAGTATGTTTCAGCCACATTTTCGGTGATTAGTGTACGAAATCACTCTCAGACATCGCCACGGTTAAGCAGATTTCAACTCTCCGAAGCCCGCTTCATAAGATCTATCCATATTATTTGTCTTTCGCCTCATAAGCCGCCGTTTACAAGAAGTTTAACAATTTGCTGAGATCCTAACTGACCCAGAAGTCTGTTAGCAGCCTTTAAAATCTTCCTTTTAATCGAGGATTCTCATCAAGAACTCGTTAAAGCTTGGTTCTGTTTTGATCTGTTGTGCACCCGCCATTATTCCACAGATTGCGTTACATTTGACAAATGCGCATTCCAACAGGTAAGGGTAGGGTGTGTAGGAAGTGAAAATGTAACCGACATTAAAGCCATTTTACGCATTTCTGTGGCTAAACTAGTAACTGGCTTTCCCAGAATGATTTGAACATGAGCTTCTGCTTGCAGGTATTTTCTAGGTTATTTTTGCAGGGTAGGTGGGCCGGGGGAGGGGAGGGGGGGAGTCATGTATTAAAAAAAAAAAAAAAGAAGAAAGAAAAAGAAAACGATAGACAATATCAAGTCAACAGATTATGATCTGTGAGTCTTGATCAGCTTTATCAGTTCATCAGTGAGGCCCTATTAGTGGTTTTCGGGATACTGGATATTTGGGTAAAAAATTAACAGGATGCAAAAAATTTAGGGGAAAAATTAATGCGGTAGAGCATGTTTAGATCAGATAAAGCGGGACAGTTGTGTCTTTGGCTGCCGGAAGTGCCATCCAATTTTGCAAAAGACAACAGACTGACAATAGTGTGCAGGAAGTAATGATAAGCGACGTTTTATTGAAACTTCTTACATTTTCTTAGCCGTGTCACTTTTCCATCAGAAAAGAAAATGCTCAGAAAATTACTGAAGGGCAGTTAAGGATGGTACTTTCTTTTTTAGGCATGGTTTAAACGCCAGGCGCGCGCTTGGGTTGGAACTAGTGACGTAATTAACTACCCTACCAAGCGTGCGACTTAAAAAAAAAAATTCTATTTTGGACCGAAACAAATTTCGCACTAAAATTATGAGCCTGTGCTAAAACCGGGATTACCAGAAAAGCAGCATATCGCTAAGCACTAACTGTGAGCGGCTTGCAGCTGAAAAACTACCTTTTATCGTATCCGTAAAAAAAAATCATACTGAAATTCACGTGTAGATGGCATAATGCGCGCGCAAAACAACTGCGAGAGACTTCATTGTTTAACTTACTTGGAAAGTAACAAGAAAAAAGTAACGGACACCGACAAAGTTTTCGAAAGGATGAAACAACTCATTTAACTTTTAACAAAGGGGTGATTACAGCTGCATTTTATGGTATGAATTGGAATTGGCAAGCCTATTCGACAATGCATTAGTTTTTGGCTGTGAGGAAAAGCTATGTAGACTGTATTTTGGCTAAGCCAGAGGAGTGCTGTTGCGACGATTCTGTCATTAAATACATATCAAAAGTGGTTTAATGTTAGCACTTACCACGTAGCTTAAAGGTGTTTTTTAATATGTTTAGTTTTCTGCATGTAAAGGCGAACCTTAGGAGAATATGTGAAGAAATATCTTTACCTTTTTTTTCAGAAAATTGCTACCGTCAGCAGTAGCTAATTATCTCGGAAAAATTAATGACTACCCCCAGTTTCCTTTGTGGATTCTAATAACACTGGCTAAGATCTACTTTTTCACGTTTTCTTGATCTGGCGGAAACACGTTTGTATTTTGTAGGCACCATTCGTTATGAACCTGAGGCACCCCACAGCCGCTAATGTCGTTCAGTTCTGTGATGGAGCACAGCTGCATGTCTGCACAAGACTAGTTTCCAACCCTATGCAGGGCGCTTTAAAATATCCACATCTATCAAGCGAAGCACTAATGTTGGCGCTTAGCTTTTTAAAGACATTATAGATGCGTTTAAGGCACACAAGTTGAATGAGTCATAAGCAATTGGATGAGTTAACAGACACTTGTCAAAAATATCTGCAGCTTGATTCTCAGCGGTTGTCGTGTCTTCTCGGAGGACCTTCTCCTGTCTGTTTCTAAGCTTTGAAGCCATTCTCGAGAGGAAGGATCAAACGTGGCAAGGAGTCAGGAACTCATCACAGGTGAACCGCCTAATTCTGGCCTCATCTTTTGAGCGCCTCATCTTTTGTGCTACAGTAATTGCGTCGACTTTTATGGCCGTTTCCTGACCCGAGAAAAACTTTTCTCGCGCACTGCTTGTCAGTCTGTTGCCTTTCTCACCATTTGATGACATTTCGGGCAGCGAAAGACACAAGTATAATGCTGAACAAAAAAAAAAAAAACACAAGGAAGAGGCTTTTTATTGGAGTTCTATCCGTATTCTATTTGTAATAAATGAAAATTCTCGTCTAAAACTAATGGTTGTCAATGAGATTAGGATAGTTGTTTACAAATATAGTGTGACATTTTGTGCCTCGATCTCTTTGCAAACACAAAGGTTGCCATGTAAGAAATTCGTGTTAACCGGTACAGAATTCGGGACACATTTCATTCTCTGTTTATTTCTCCAGCCCCGTCTTTATCTATCTATTCAGTGTAACAAGTGTGGGCTTCGAAATTACTAACAAGGAGCTGCGTTACCTAACCTTAAAACCCCTAAAATCTGATACAAAACTTTCATATTCCACCGTGATATAAGTACTAAGAGTCCAGAATAAATGCTTATAGCAGTTGACGTGCATTTATTTTATCCTAAATAGCTGACCATTGTTGAGGCCCCATAGTGGGAGGGGGGGAGGGGGCGGGGGGTGTCGGTGTATCCCTTATCCTGTTAATTTTTGTCCTAAATATCCTGTATCCTGTTAAATCCACCTCAACGATTTCCTACTCAATTAATGTCCTGTTTTATCTGATCTAAACATGCTCTATCGCATTAATATTTCCCCTAAATTTCTTGCATCCTATTAACTTTTTACCCAAATATCCAGTATCCCGAAAACCCCTAAAAGGGCCTCACTGATGAACTGATAAAGCTGATCAAGATACACAGATCATAATCTTTTGACCTGATACTGTCTATCGTTTTCTTTTTCTTTTTTCTTTTTTTTTAATACACGACCCCCCCTCCCCCCGGCCCACCTACCCTGCAAAAATAACCTAGAAAATACCTGCAAGCAGAAGCTCATGTTCAAATCATTCTGGGAAAGCCAGTTACTAGTTTAGCCACAGAAATGCGTAAAATGGCTTTAATGTCGGTTACATTTTCACTTCCTACACACCCTACCCTTACCTGTTGGAATGCGCATTTGTCAAATGTAACGCAATCTGTGGAATAATGGCGGGTGCACAACAGATCAAAACAGAACCAAGCTTTAACGAGTTCTTGATGAGAATCCTCGATTAAAAGGAAGATTTTAAAGGTTGCTAACAGACTTCTGGGTCAGTTAGGATCTCAGCAAATTGTTAAACTTTTTGTAAACGGCGGCTTATGAGGCGAAAGACAAATAATATGGATAGATCTTATGAAGCGGGCTTCAGAGAGTTGAAATCTGCTTAACCGTGGCGATGTCTGAGAGTGATTTCGTACACTAATCACCGAAAATGTGGCTGAAACATACTGGAAATATAACGTGAGGCATCGTGGAACATCCAGTTGTCGACATGTCGCGAGATAAGTGGAATATATCATTATTTTCTCTGTGCATCGTTATTTTCACGTTATTATGCTAATTAGGACGGCGGTCTTTGTTGACGAAAACACAGCTTAAACTTCTTCGTCTAACATTTTACAGTTTTAACTGCCCCAAAATTTTATTGCATGCTTTTACAGGTGAGACATTGCTCTTTAAGTGGAGGGTAGTTTTGAGATCTCAAGTGATGTACTTTTGGCGATATTTTCCTTTAAAATTCGCCTTTTTATGGCGCTTCATGAGTAGTCCGAAATGGAAGAAATTTAAAATCCTGTAGAAAAATCAGGTGATGATCAAATTGCCAAAACAGCCTCTCAACGTAACAAGAAACATTTGCTTGTCTCGAATAAAGGGTTTTTACCCGGAGTTAGATCGTTTTCGTTGTATGGCAAATTGTTAAAAATGTGCCCTAAAATGGCCGCTGAAAGCCCTCTCAGAGGGGCAAAACCAAGATGGTGGCCCTAGCGCTAAAATACGAATCGAATTGAACTGAAAGTTATATTTTTGTGAATCACTTATCTAGACCATTCATCTGAGAAAGTTTGAGGAATTTGATTTTTTCTGGTCCAAATGGCCATAGAGAATGTTTGAAAGCCGCTGTTTGCTTTCGTTTCCTTCTGAAATAGTATCTTAATATTCCATCTGATCCCGCGATTTTTAAATCTTCGCGTCAATCTTGAGATCTTCGTTTTTTCATCAATAATCGTCTAGTCTTCGATTTCTTCAGGAATAGCACCCATAGAAAGGCTATAACTTCGGACATAAAGATAACTGTTGGTAGCTTTCTGTGGTTCTTATGGAACGAATGGCCAATCGTGAGTGGATGTACTTACACATCACTTTTGGTGGTGTAGGTGCCATACAACAGAGCTTCATAAGCAGTCCATTTAACTGGAAGTCGGCCCTAAAGATTAAAGAATTTTCCAAACAATTCAATTTCAGTGTAAGCTAGATTCACATTTCCAGCAGATCCTCGTCAAGGCATAGGCTTGCGTACGCAAACAAATAGCCGCCTGTCTGCGTCTATAATGGTTCCCCTGTGTAAGTTTTAGTGTTGTAACAGCAGCGAGAGTCTCTCGTTCAGTAGCTACAAGTTATAACAAGAGAGGATCATCAAATTGGTCGCCTTGTTAAGTCTGGGTTTTATCCCTTAAATCAAAGTTTAACCATTTTGTGCATTTTTAGTTTCCGTATATTTTTGCAGCCTAATGAAAAGGAGAAGGAAAGACTCCTTGCAGATTCCCACGCGGACCGAGTGCGCCACGTAATCTCATTCTTGCGGCCACATACACTCGCCTTAAGTATGAACGTAAACTTGGGGCTGCCCCAATGGCCTCCAAGCGGAGCCCCATAACCATAAAAAGCTGTGAAAAGATAGTTTTTCTCATGGTAAAAATGGCTAGCGGTGCTGCTCGTGGGCGCGTACGCACGACAACGACGACGGTGACAATGACGTCGTACAACATGGCGGCCATACCCAAGCTAATAGGACATGCGGCCTTGGTTTACAGCGTACACCTTTGATATTGGACATCATTCTCTGGTTAATTGACACCTGTCAAAACAAGGTATCCGCTGACCAGTATCACGTGACCATACTACTGGCTCAAGTTTTGAGCTAATTTTAATTGGATTACGGGCCCAAACCAGGCTAACTTACTGTAATCAGGGCCGGATTGTTCGGAATTGAGTCGGTTAACGCGAACCCAGGATTAAAATTTAACCAAAGAACGTATAAGTATAAGTTTTTCTTGTATATAAATGTTTTTCACTATTTATGTTACGTGTAGTTTGAGATCATTCAAACTTAGAATGCCAAACAATATAAACAGAAAACCTCACCACCAACTTAAAAAAAAAAAATCAAAACTCTGACTTATCCTGGGTTAGCTTAGCTCAGGCTTTAAATAACCCGGCCCAGGAGCTCCGCTTTTAGGTTTGGCTAAATCTGCGCTCTTGGGCCAATAATTTTATCCTACCACGCCAATATTAGTTAGAATATTAGTATGTTGTTGATGCTTTTAAAATAAGAAATGAAGGCCGTTATAAATTTATGCACAGCGAGTGTGGAATTGTGGAACCACAGCCAGCGGGTCGGGTAGCAGCTCTCGAAGGGCTTGGTACTCTTTGACAGGACTAATGAACAAACAACAGAAACAATTCTCTTCTTAGGTTTTCTACCTTTGTCTTTCTTTCGTAAATGTTGTCCTGCTGAACTTCTCTAGCCATTCCAAAGTCCGTCACTTTACACGTTTCTCGTTCACCAACCAACACATTACGAGCTGCCAGGTCTCGGTGGATAATCTGTTATAACGGATATTAAATTACTCAAAACGTCTGAAAATCAGGCGTATAAGCAAAAACAAATAAATAACTCATTACTACAGGGGAAAATCTGCCATTGTTGTAACCTATCAATAATTTGTCTCTTGCACTTCAAATTCAACCTCAAAGAAGTCGTTTCGTTCGTCTCATAATTTCACAATTCCTGTTGAGAAGAGGTTTGTCTCCTTATGTTGGAAAGAGCTGGCAAAAGATCATACTGAGATATGTTACATACAGATTTTGAAGACAGGTAACTCATGCCATCAGCGATTTGCCAAGCAAACTTCATCAACTGTTGTGATGTCAGACTTGTTTGTGGTTTGATATCCGGGTCTTTGTAATAAGTGTCATTCAGTCCACGGCTCTTTCTCAGATATCCCAGCAGATCTCCATAAGGTACATACTCGATTATCACCAGTAGTGGCTCTACGAAATACATTTAGAAATAACTCTTCCAAACCTTGGACTTAGTTCCTGCTGACCTCGAAAAGGCAGTTTAATCTTAACTTCGTCATGCTAGATTCTTCACACATGACAATAAACAAAAACTGTTCGACTAGTATAAATCAGTGATGAAATAATGATGCTTAATGTTAAACATTATATAAACTGAAATTCGACAAAAATAAAGCGCATAAACGATAATACGTGAATTTATCTAATGCAAAATTTAATGAATGGTGTTCTTTGACAGAATTTACCGTCAATCTCCAGTTAAAGGGCACGATATGGCTATTTCAATTTAAATTCAACACTTTACCAGTTTCTGTGACACATCCCAGTAGTTTGATGACGTGAGGATGTGGTTTAAGTTGCTTCATTGTGTCAAGTTCTCTCAGCAAATCACTCCTGTCTGATTCGGGAGAATTGACTGCAAAAGGAAAAAAAAAATGAATTAGGCCAAAAGTATATACTATAGCTGTGTTCCATAGTTGTAACAAGCACTCGCCATGTTATCCCGTGTGACGATTTTTAATCTACGATGTGAACGTCATTATTGCGTCTCAACAGCTCTTGTATGTTTTATTACTGACACTCCAACAACAACAGTGACAATGACTACAGCAACAACAAACACTAAACTAACAAACATTGGTAGATTTAAATGAATTTTCAAAGAAACCACAACTGTAAGTAGCTAACTGTACAGTGTTTTCAGTGAAAGATTGCCGGATCACTGCTCTTCAGCAAATATTTGTTGAAACGGTTGACGAGTCCTAAGCACCAACAAACCATCAAGACACCGACTTGAACGTAGGTTGAAAATGTCGGTCAGCTAAAATATACGGAACTTGGAAATAAATGAAGCATTTTCTAGTTCAGGGGGACTTGGAAGTAACAGCAGAACAAAAATTACATTTAAGCATTTTAACAGCAACTGTCGTCTTTCCAGGCCTGCTTCGAAGTCCCATTGCCGTTCCCTTAGCAACCTGACCAAAAGCACCTTTACCAATTGTCTTTTCTATAGTGACGTATTGCCTTGCAACTTCCCAAGAACGTGTTGATGGATGAAGAGGCGCGTAATCAGCACTTTGAGCAACACGTTTTTCGGAGTTGTCTGTGGTTGCTTCTGTTAAGTCCATGTACTCTGAGCGAGGCTGGGTGGAGTTAGTGGAAACAGGACTATTTGGCTCAACTTCACTCAATGCTATTTCATTCTGATGAACAAGATATGATGAATATTGTTTTCAACTACCTTGACAACTTTTTACATAGTGGTATTGAGTACTAGGACATCTTACAGATAGTTTGATCTTAACCCTTGGATGTAAAAAGGGGAGGGGAGGAGGGATTACAGCCCGTCGAGGTTTTCCGCAATTTTGTGTATGACGCCGGAACTTCCAGTTAGTAGCTGTTCATTTATCCTATGCCAAAATTTTGATGTGTCTGCTGCTGTTTCTCTCGTTGCCATGGCGAAGGCATTTTGGAAGAACGCTCAAGCCAAATTTCACCTTTATTGACTGCAGACTCAGTACTTTTTCACACATCATAACTGTCTTATATCCCATTTGAGGCCGTAACAGCCAAAGAATATCTCATCTTATACAGCAAGTTGAGTGCTATCTACTGAGCTCAAAACGATTTTAGTTCCTTATTATAAAGGAAATCGTTGGAAGAAATGGATTTCCTTGTAAATCAAAGAGATGAAATCTGAACCTGACTGTTAAAGTGCCTGAAATTCCCCAGTATTAAGTTTTATCATGCTGTCCTTCTGCTGCGAGAATGGTGTGAGGTATTTTTAGATGTAATTAGCTGTGAATGTAAAACAAACTTGTGCAATAAAGTAAAACGAAGCAAACTAGTAACCCTGAAATAACAAATAGATTGTCTTACATCATAAACTCCTCTGTTGTCTTCATATTGCCTGAAGATGTAAGAAAGATAACACCGAAAGTCAATTTGGCTAAGTTTTCAGAATCGGCTACCTTATGTCATATTCTTTAAGTCAAAAACCAATGACCTTTTACTCTCGTAATAGTCATCTCCAGAATAAAGGCCGGCATACGGTTCGTTGACACAAAAGTTTGGATAAACATAAACAATTATAATTATTGTTTAGTCTTATTTGATTAGGAATGACTGGACTGCGATCAATCCAGTGCCAAAAGACTCTAACATATTATAAGTAAGTTTTAACAGATACTCTTTCACGACTAGAGTGAGAGGTTTATTAATCAGAGATGTGTTGTCATGTCGTAACTAGAAAGGTACACAGTCTTACCGTTTTGTTCCTGCTTTACCTAAGAAACAAAAGAAGAGACTGTTACATGTATTCTAAGCATTTAGTAAGGAGAAACAGAAACCTGTAAAAAACAAAATAGCTCCTCAAAAAAGAAATTACTTTAATACCTTTCTTGTGCAGCCACAACACGTAGATAATGAGAAGAATTATTATAAGAACAAGAATTCCAATTATAGCTCCAAACAAGGCATCTTTACACGAGCATTCGCATTTTTTATCGCCTATGAAAAAGGAAAGAGAAAGTTCATTTCAAAAGCAACATCATATAGACTGAATCATAATGAACTTCGCTGAGATACATTTGATTCCCAACATCGTACAGTTTGGACAAGATCACTTAAAAACAGAGAGATTTTGTACTCCTGCTTAATAAAGGATATAAAAGTTACAATATTTTACTCTTAGAAACCTGTCTTGCAACAAGTGTTGTGTATGTTCGTCCAAGGGAAAGAAATCTTTCAAAAAAAAAAAATAATAATGCGAATAAAACAATGACCAGTAGCATGGCTCATACTTCCTGTCAAACGGAAACAGAGTATATGAGCTGCTGAAAAGCGAAACATTGAGAAAAAGAAATTAGCTCTTTCGCGTACGTGTTGGTTCTTGTGTACTGATTGGTGAATCGCTAGGTAGCTGGTCATCAGAAATTGCTTGTATGGATCCCGGATCAACTTGGAAGTCACCAAAACCGTCGCCTTCTCCTGATATTTTCAGAACAGAGAGAACGTCGGGGATGTTTACACTTTGAGTGAAATCCAGGGATAAATAAGCAGTCACGCTGCCACACCTAATAACAACAGAAATGAGTCTATTACATTCTAAAGAAACTGTTGGGCTGCGTCCTCGGCAAGAGAAACACAGGTGTCTATTAACTTGAAGTTGATAAAGGTTAATTTATCAGTTGCCACAGTGTGAAAGTGAAGCCGACTATTCTAGCGTTAGCCCTTCGTCCTTGCTCTGACAGAGATAACGCTTGAATGTCAGGTTCACAAACTTGTCGCGGTGATAATCCTTTAACAACTTGATGTTGATTAAAAAAAAAAAAAAAAAAAAAAACTATGCGTTTAAAAAAAGGATAAAAAAGACATTCCTCTAGTCCAAAAAAACTTTCGTATTCCTTACAAAAGACTTTCCCTATAATATAACTGAACAATGGCAATAAGAAATTTCCAATTTATGTTATGCCGGTAATCCAAATGATCTGCTATTAATCTGTTATAACTTACATCTCAAAACAGAGGAACTAATGACCAATCAATGAAAATCGCGATTGAAAATCTGGCCATCAATCAATATCAATCAGTAACTGTTAGCTATCAAATTTCCTTAAGAAATAAACTTTAACGGCGATAAACCGAAACGTTGGGGGCTTCCTGGGCTTCCCCTCCTCCATTAACCGCCTTTTATTAATTTTTCCCTCTTTCAGTACTCTTCAAGGGACAATCCTCATTTAACCCGTAACGGTTAACAAAAATGACATAAAAAAAAAGATTTCATACTTGCAGTTTTTCACTTCTACAGTTTTGAATATATTATCAAGAGCGCCTTCACGTTTGATCTGTCCATTGACCTAATAACGTAAACACATTTGACGCTAACAGAAAGGCATATAATTTTATTATTTCAGAACTATGGCTGATTTGGAGGTACACAGCACTCCATTCATCTTACACTGTGAGATATATACGACTTTAACAACCTTATAATTACTTATCAATTATTTGCCAAATCACGATATTCACAACCTCGTCCAATAACTGTTAAATGTTTTTAATGTCACTTCTGTAATGGGGCGAATTGGTAGGGGTCGCTTAATATTTGATAGTGGGCGCTAAATCAAATCATTACGGTATAGTGCAGACACTTCAACGTTTTAGGTATATCAGTGATCAGTTAGTTAAAGCAAAAAGAAATGGCTGCAAGAAAGTTCGAATTTAAGCTGGAGGTCTAAGCAAAAATTCCATATCCAACGAAGTAGCAGCTAATTTGACAATCTGATAAGAAACTCTAAGTAGTAGTTAATTGGTGAGTAAAAGAGATTTACATTTCACTTACCATTTCACCTATCTGTTGGCAGATGTCTGAAGGGTTATCGTCACAGCCCTTGTTTGAAACGGTTAACTTTATTAGAATGGTTTTAGCTCCGTCAACTAAACGGGAAAAGAAGTGCTAATATCACGTTTAAGTATTCAACACAACTAAACCGTCCAATCGCTGAAAAAAGAGAGAAGGAAGGAAGGAGGTAGACAAGGTGGGAGGGAAAGAAGGACGAAACAATGGGTCACAGATGGATGACGCGAAGGACCGACTAATGAACAGAATTCCAAGGAGAGTGCAGAATACAGTACACTGGGCCGCATAAGCTTTGAACATCGCCACTAGTTGTTTTGCTTTTAAAAACAAAACCAATTAAAATACATATCGAATAATGAAAGGAACGGTTTCTCAGTTTACGAGATATGTGAAGAGTAAGGAGCGCTGCTTGACGTATCAAAGTTGCGATCGAATTTGTAACTCGGCGCCATAGAGTCTACAGGAACAATTGAAGAGTTTCCATTCCGCGAAGCTTTAGAACATATTGGGCAAATATGAAAGGCCTCATCCTTTCTCTTTACCTGCTTTAACTTTCCTCTTTAAATGAGATTATCAATAATCAGAGTTAAATGGGAGATCTGCTCTTGGCCAGTAGATGATCGCTGCAGGCATGCGTAGTTGTGCCATTGCTGTGCAATTTCGTCCTCGTAGTTATGCTCTGCCTTGCCTTGTCGCTTTCCCTTTGGTTTGATTAACACCACTTTTTCGCCGATTTATTCCTTTGCTTCTAGTTCAAGAGTGCTCTGGTGTTTCGCTCCGTGTTTCTTTCACTCCTTTGCAGTCTCTTCGGCCGTCATGCTTCCCCAACGTACGAGAAATAGCTAGGAGAGCTCTGTGCCGGATGTGTGTTCGTCTCCAGCGTCCACCGTTTCTGTCTCAACTAATGCCGTTTCGACATCCGTGCTAGCATCTGGTACTCCTGCTAGTGCTTCCATATCGCCAGAAGTTTTAGCCTCTGAGATTCAGGCCATCCAAACTTCGATTTTAGCTATCGCCAAAAAGTCGTTATCTGCTGTGGTCGGCGCTCATTCAGTTTCTCAAGGCCTTTCCGCAATTGCCGCCCAAGATTCTTTCCTTGCTACTCGTACAACACACTTGGACGCATGTGGCTTTCATCAACCTTGGTCTTCATCGGTTCCTGCTGGGTTTTTGCCGTCGCCTTCTTCGTCCAGTACCGTCCTCCAGTACGAGTGGCTACGCAAGCGAACGTATCGACAGGAATGTTTTCGTCTCTTGTTGTACCATCTTTCGTTCTTGTATTTTCCTCGGCTACTTTGTCTTCCATAGCACCTTGTTCTTCGGCGCTTTACAGCCTACCAGCTACAGTTAATTCTGCCTTTGCTTCTCAACCAACTACGGCGGTTCCTTCGCTGACAGCCTTACCTCTTCAACAGCCTTTCGTGGTCGGCCCCGGCTACTCACCAGTACCTTTCAAGGTTGTTTGTCAAATCACTGCGGGAAAGTTCGTGAATCTGGAAGATTTATTAGCAGAAATATTACCATTTCCGAGCAAGAGCTGCAACTTTGGTTCAATGGCCACTTAGTGTTGTCGCACACGCCTAAAAACCGGAAGCGCCCAATTACGGACATCGCTTCGTTGATGGAAGCCTTTTCCATTTTTTATCTCATTCTCTGCTCGTCTTTCCCGCACCGATGGAGAGATCTGACAAGCTACAAGCTTTTAATACTCCGAACATATCGTCAATTTAGCGGGTTTTGCTAGCTGAACTACGACCGGGCCTTCAGGAAGCACACGGCTGCAGAAAACGTCACCGACTGGTCTAAGATGCATATTTAGCTTTTCAACTACCATACAGCTGGCGCTCAAGGTCGCACTCGCCCAGCCTCATCCCGTGTTGTCTCGTCTCAGGCAGAGGCCTCCGGTAATGCTTCTAGTAAAGTCATTTGCCAATCTTGGAATGCTGTCCACTGCACTGCAGTTAATCCACAGTGTCGGTTTCGCTGGGGCAGTCATCGTGCTACTTCTTGTACTTCTTCGCCGTCTTCTCGTGCTCGCTCGCCGGATCCTGAGGAGCCAAAGCGTCGCGAACGCCATTAACTGTCTTGCCCTTGTTGTTCCCCCGTTAAAGACTGAGTTGAATTAATTACTGTTGTCGTTCTTTAGTTGTGTTAGCTTTTTTGATACTATTTGTGCCTCTATCCTTTTTGAACGGATCCTTTGTCGTATTTCTAGTCTACTTTAATACTAGAATTTGTTATTATTACTATTTTCATCCTAGGCTCCTCTTTGACATTGCTCCTCTTTGACATATCCCGATAGGGCAAAGGCAAACTTTGTCCTCCTTCAGGGTGTCAAGGAAGGCTGTAGACTTGGTTGCGATAAACCTCTAACTTTGAAATCAGCTAGAAGAAATAAACTGTCCGCTTACCATCATTCTGGGGTGATCGACGTTTATTTAGCTAACGAGGTCAGGCTAGGCCGTATAGTGGGTTCTTTGATGCCCCACCAGTGCAAAACTTTCACGTAAGCAGTTTTGGGGTGATTCCTAAGAAAGGGCAGCCGCGCAAATGGCGCCTTATTGTAGACCTATCCTCGCCGCAAGGCCACAGCGTCAACGATGGAATCGATCCAGATCCTGGCATCTCCAGTACATCAAAATGGATGACATTATTAAGATGGTTTCTAAATTTGGACCGGGTGCGCTCATGGCTAAATTTGACATTTAATCTGCATACCGGAACATTGCTATTCATCCTTCGGACCGCCATCTATTGGGCCTGAAGTGGCGCAGTGCTTATTACATAGATCTCGCCTTACCATTTGGGCTTCGCTCAGCTCCAGCTATTTTCAACTCAGTTGCAGAATTGGTCGAGTGGATTTTGGTCCATAACTACGGCATTGAGGACTTGTTGCATTATTTAGATGATTTCATCATGGCAGCTCCAGCAAACTCAGTGGTCTGTGCTTCCAACCTTCAAGTAGCCGTAGCAGTGGTTGCCAGATCGGGTGTTCCTTTGCACCCTCAGAAATGCTTGGGTCCAGCCTCCTGCATGGTTCTCCTGGGAATTGAATTAGATACAGCAGCTCAGATTGCACGCCTTCCAGCTGATAAGCTTTTTGCTTTGCAAGAAGCTTTCTCCTATTGGTCAACCCGCAAATGTTGTACTAAAAAAGATCTTCAATCATTGATTGGTCGGTTGCATCATGGTTGCATGGTGGTTTGGCCAGGTCGCACCTTTCTTCTCCGGATGATTGATCTATTGTCCTGTTTCCGCAATGATTCTCATCCAATACGTCTTAACGTGGAGTTTCGAAAGAACTTGGCCTGGTGGGTAAAATTTTTTGGTCAATGCAAATGGAATATCCTTTTTCCTTTTTCCCACCCTTGAGCCTTTGCCTGATTTTTCTGTCAGTTCTGATGCATCTGGTGCTATTGGTTATGGTGCTTTTATGGACAACGAATGGTTCAATGGTCGGTGGTCTACTCTCCAATTTCCACTGTCCATTACTTACAAAGAACTTTTTCCTGTTGTTTTGGCAGCCCATGCTTGGGGTCATGGTTGGTCCCGCAGGCGTATCTTGTTTCACGTCAGTAACGAAGCTGTTGTTCACATTCTTAACTTGCTGACGTCTCCAGACCCAAACATTAAGCATTTGTTGCGTAGCTTACTCAAAGCTGCAGCCTTCTTCAGTTTTACATTTGCTGCGATTCATGTTCCAGGAAGAAATAACGGCATAGCTGACGCCTTGTCTCGCTTCTATTTTCAGGCCTTTCATTCTCAAGCGCCACATGCCAAGAAGTTTCCAATCCGCATCCCTCCTCAGCTCTTAGCCCATCTTTCCGTAGTCATTTAGAAGCTCGCTGCCTTTCGTTCATGTATCAAGGTCTTGCTTCTTCAATGCGCCGCAGCTATTCTTCTGCCCAGGAAACGTTTGTAAATTTCTGCGTCATGATTGGACATCTCAGCCCCTATGGTTCTCCATGCCCAGCCTCGGAATGGACCCTCTGTCTTTTTGCCACGTACCTAACCGGCTCCCTACGACACTATTCTATAAAAGTGTACCTATCTGCGGTGCGTCCTTTTCATGTCGATCAAGGATTCCCTGACCCCTTGGAGAACTGCCTTCGGCTTCAAAGAGTTCTTAGAGGAATCAAGCGTTCTCAGGCTACCCTACCTTCCAGGCCACGCCTACAAGTTTCCAGTAACATTCTTCGCATAATTTACTCTGCCCTCGATCTCAATTCTTTTGACGATGTTATGTTTTGGGCCGCCTGTCTTTTGGCTCATTTTGGTTTTTTGCGGTCTGCCAAGTTCACTGTCCCCAGCTTATCAGCCTTCAACCCGTGCGTCCATTTGTCCGAGTCCGATGTTTTTGCGGACGTTCCTCTCGATCCATGTTGCCTTCAAGTTTTTATCAAAGCTTCTAAAACCGACCCCTTTCGAAAAGTGTGAAACATTTTGATTGGACTGGATTCGCCGCTTTTGTGCACTGTCCAAGCTGTGGTCTCCTACTTGGAACGTCGCGGTCACTGTCCTGGCCCCTTGTTCCTTTTAGAAAATGGTCTTCCACTAACTCGCTCATTGGTAGAAGACAGGTTGAGAGCCATTCTTCTTTCTGCTGGTCTCCCTGGTGATTTTTCCAGCCACAGTTTTCGAATTGGGGCAGCCAAATCCGCAGCGAGGGCCGGTGTTCCAGACCACCTTATCCAGGTCTTAGGCCGGTGGAAAAGTGATGCTTAGAAACAATATATTAGAACCCCACCGGATCTTATAACTCGCGCAGCCAAATCATTGGTTGAATAGTTTGGTTAGTCTCGTTTAATTTAGTTGCATCTGTGAATTTTTCCCTCTTGCTTCCATAAGCGTATTTGCTCGTCGCTTAGTAGCCTGGTTTTTTTGTTTGTTTGTTTGTTAGTTAGTTTGCTTGTTTTTCTTGTTTTTTTTGGGGGGGGGCTGCTTTCTTTTTCAACGGGGGGCGTTAATTGCTTTTGCCCCATTGCTCTCCCACTGTTAGCATTTGCCTTGCTTGGAGGGGGTGCCTCCCCGCAGTTACGTACTTGGAGATTCATTGTTTGGAGGGTCGACCCCCATGGCTGCCTCCTCCCATCGGTCCTCCGTTTTATAAGTACTTACATCTCTCTTGGAGTTCCTTTATTTTTGGAGGTGACCCGTGGGAGGTTGCCATGGATCCCCCTGTTTATTTGCATTTTGCCCTCACTTGCTCATTGCCTGCTTTGCTGTCAATTGGCACCTACTTTCCATTTTGAATATTGCTTATCGACAAATTAGATGAGATTAGCAATAATCAGAGTTAACGGGGAGATCTGCTCTTGGCCAGCGGATGATCGCTTCGGACTTGCGTAGTTGTGCCGTTGCTGTGCAGTTTCTCCCTCGTGGTTTTGCTCTGCCTTGCCTTGTCGCTTTGCCTTTGGTGTGCCCCATCTTACCCGCCTCTTGATTCATGGAGAGCCCTTGTGTCTAGGTAAGTATACTTATTCTCCACTGAGAATTCAGTGTGACAGGTGCCAGGGGAAGATGACCCGTGGGAGGTTGCCATGGATACCCCCCTCTTTATTTGCAATATTGCCCACATTTGCTCATTGCCTGCTTTGCTGTCAATTGGCACCTACACTCAATTTTGAATATTCCTTATTGACATGTTAACATCCCTAAAAGACAAATGTGTTCCAAGTTGTCCTCGAACCCTAATCAGAAAACAGGAGGTAATTTTTATTGTATTACGTGGACGTTAACTTACCAACAGTGACGCTGACAGCATTGCCTCCTGTGCCAACTGTGTTTACAGGAACACAAGTGTACACTCCATCTGCTTCAACTGTGACATTAAACACACCTGAGGCACTTTTACCAACAGAGTTGCCATTAAAGTAGAAATGATACTCAGCTTCAGGACTGGCGTCTGTTTGGCAATTCAAAATCATAATACTGTCATGAAGTAATGTTGTGTTACTAGGAACTGTAGTGAGGGTTGTTGCATCAGGTGCATCTTGAAAAAGAAAAAACTAACCTTAAAAGACATCATTCATTAATCAATGTTAATGCATCTTGGGATATTTGTTAGATAGTAGTGTAGTCTCACTGGAAAATGCAAGAGTCGTGTTTTGGTCTGTGCAACTCGAACGCAAAAATATCCTGTAACTCGATCATTCAGATTGAAGATCAATAATCCGATAAACAAAATAGTTTCAATTAAATATACGGAGCTGTGTTTTCTTAGTTTAACAAGAGGTTCCACGTAGCCTATACTCATGTGCAAGAGAATACAAGTTATATAAAATAAATACGCAATGCGTACATAGTCATATATATATATATATATATATATATATATATATGTATATATCCTTACACATGTTGCTAAAAATGTACTGTTTCAATAATTAATACAAAACACAAGGTGTATTAGACTAACCAAGAAGCAGAAAAAGAAAAAGGAAAAAAAACGTAAACACACAAGTGTTTTATTACCTGACATTGCTCGTCACATTCTTCTTAACTTGACTAGAGCAATTTCAGTTCTCAAAGGACACAAACCTTGTACCAGAATAACTTTAAGTATATTACAGTCCTTTTTGCATTTTCTAAAAGCTAAAGATATAAAAAGTTGTCTGAAATAACACCAAAAACACTTTCTCATGGGAACTCGAGCAAGTAAATTTCAAAGTTCAGAGGAATTGTCAGGTAAAACACAGGTAAAATTTCATCATCAGTTTCACTTCAGCAGTACTTTCAAGTGTTTCATATATTACTTCAAAATTTATTTTCTACATTTGGTGCTGTTAGAAATGATTTCTTTTGAGGAGATATTTAAAAGAGTCGCACAGACGTTTCCAGTAACCTCGGTTAAAAGTTTTAGCCCACTTGTTACTTGAACTTTTGGTGGATTCCTTCTTAACACATAGGCTAGTATACAACAATAACTGAACTGAACAACTTTAATCTGCATTTGATAATGGTGACAAGATAACGCCGAAACGTCAAGTTATAGCACGCATTTTTCTTTCAAAATATTTTTTTTTGTAATCGAGTATCTATTGGGATTTGAGGGGCAAAAGAAACTTGAAACTTTTGTCCTGAAATCCTCGGAGGCATGCTGGAATATTCATATACGGTATATCGAACGTGACCTATTACCTGTTTTGTTGAATACGTCCATTTACACGAGCAGGAAGCATTTTTTGACCAAAAGGTTAAGTATACAGAGCACGTTCTTAGTAAATGATTCTTCTAAATATGTCCTTGAATCTCCAAAACCCTAATAAATTTGAGACTTGTCATATTGTCAGATAGCGTTTGACATAAACAATGGCTTACCTCCCCAGAAACACTTTCTTGCTGTTCATGTATGCTCACATGCCAGTTCAGAATCTTAACAACGAACTAAAGTACTGATAGGTACTTTCACATCGTATCAAATTGGGGAAAAAGCACAACGTTTGCGAAAAACAGCACCTTCTTGAAGAATCCAATATGGCGGACGGAGCTTCAAAGACCGTGGTAAACGTATGCTCGCATAAATTTGCATGCACAAATGTAACACCAAAACGGAGAAACGGAGCCCAATCCTTAACTCATGCGCCATACTGCGCATAAGTAAATAGGCAGTAGTGTAGTCCTATTGAGAAAATGCCAGAGTTGTTCTGTGCATCTCAAACACAAAAATAAAATGTAATTTGTCGTTTAGAACGCAACAGCAATGAGGATTATTAGGAAATTCATTAAAAAGGCGTATAAGCAAGATATTTCTAATTATAAAGGTGCTGTGTTTGTTTTGTCACAACTACGACAGCGCTCATTAGTTAATTCAACAATATTGATTTCTTTAAGCTCTTATACGGAGAAATCTTGTGAGGAAATGAATCATCCAGTAATACTCGGGATTATAGGAAGATTGTCGAGTGAAGGTAGTCAACTACAGAAAGAGGATAGCAATTATGTTGTACACTTACATAACACTGTAACAGTTATAACTTCTGTAAGTCCATCACCAAAGTCATTGAACGGAGTGCAACGATAATTCACTTGATTCACCCTTTCATTGAAAGACGTTGTGATCACCGAGACGTCACTGCCAGTTGTGTCATTAACAAAACTGTCCTGGTCTTTGTAGAATCGATACTTTGCAGGTGGGTTGGCCTTTGAGATGCACGTGATGCTGAAGGATGTATTAACTACAACTGACCTGTGACTCAAAGAAGTCCTCAGATTTGTGCCTATTGGACGATAGTCTAAAGTCAAAGAGAAAAAATGTAATTGTTACTTATGTACACGTAACTTATGCCATCCTGTAGAAATGTCATGTAGTTCAATTTTATATATTTGAAGTCAATTATACTGTGCGCAAGACTACAGTGTAATCAAAACACTAGATTGTAGCGTTTCGGCTCTGTGAAAATTTGAAAAGGGTTCTATGATCTTATGATGATATTAACCTCTCAACTCGACTAATGGACCTCAACATAGACAGGCTTAATTTTCGGTCAAGGGAAATAAAAACCAGTGCAAAAAGTAGATGGTTAGGAATAACCGAGTTCAGATAAGCAAGTCCAACCGCGTCTCCTCAGTTTTCTACCTAGACGTATGTGACATAGATCGAGGAGCGCTTTTTAGCACTAAAAAGTAAGAAACCAACGCAACAATTTGGAGTGCCTAATCTACAGAGTTCATGTAAATAAATAATAGTGGATTTATAGGGAGGATATGCACAAGCTCTGATCCCTTTAAAAGAATAGGTGGGTATTGCAGACAGAAATCTTCAAGTAGTGATTTTGTTAGAAACCATAGGTTGAATGGTCCCTATTTAAAAGCTTGGATAATGTATAAAGACAAACATTGGCTCACATGTAAAGGCAACACTTTAAAACACCCAAACTGGAAAATATTACATAAATACTCCCCAAAAATAACTAATGTGAAATGACGAGATTTTTTTCCTTTTGTGCGCTTGTTTCGTCCTGTCGATAGTTTGTCGTAAAGAGGGAAATCAAAAGGACTGCTTCGAAAGAATTACAAGGAGTACACTTATGGGGGTGCATAACACTCTAGCTTACTGTCATCTGATCTGTTGCTGTATTTTATAAGCATGCAAAAGTTTCAGAAAGATAATAATAATGTGTCGTGTCATAAAATAATCCTGCGAACTGCAAAACTATACAATAATTAAAATACCTACTATTTGATCATGGGTAAAGGTAAAGTCTGCATACGAACCTAGTAGCCCACCAGGTCGGAGCTTATCCCGGTTTCTGTAGCATGAAGCGACTAGGAGTATTTCTACTCCCCCCTAGATGGGACGCTCGTCCATCGCAGGGTTACCCCCAGCATTAAGTTCGCCGGTACCCATTTATACACCTGGGTGGAGAGAGGCACTGTGAGAGTAAAGTGTCTTGCCCCAGAACACAACGCAATGTCCCCGGCCAGGGCTCGAACCCGGACCGCTCGATCCGGAGACAAGCGCAGTAACCATAAGCCCGCCGCGCCTCCACACTATTTGATCATGACAAGAGTACGACTTTGTGTGAACCTGTCATTAAATTAAGCATCAGTGGGAATTTGAAGTTTTGGGGGATCTTGTGTCTTCTAAAGGGTCAGGACGTATTTAAAGGATAAATTGTTGAAAGCATCACTACTACTTCAATATAACTCTTAACGTCAAATAACTTGTGCTCCATAAATTTCTTGTTAAATCAAAATTTTTGTAGACCTACATTGAACGTTAATGAATGTAACAACACTGTCTGGACTCCCTACGCCATTGTCAGCAGTACACCTGTAGCCTCCTTCATCCTGTTTACCAGAGATGGTCAAAGGAAAGGACACAGAACTGTTGTCAGAAACTCTTGTCCAGGTAATATTTGGTGTTGGATTACCATCCGCTGTACATGCTAGAGTCACTGAGTCACTTTCATTCACTGTGTTATTGCTAGAGATGTTGATGACGGTCGGAGCATCTATGCCAGAGATAAAGACAATAAGGGTGATATCAAAAATATTAATAAATGTGAAGAATGATCATCGCAGTAAATTTTCCAATTTAAGCAATTGGAAAGAAGAAGCCTGAAAAAATCAGGGCTTCAACGGGATTCGAACCCGTGACCTCCGCGATACCGGTGCGATGCTCTACCAAATGAGCTATGAAGCCACACATTGGGAGCGAGGTCAATTAATTGAGTTCATATCTTCCCGTGAGGAGTGAAATGATGAGAAGTATATATGTGAAATAATTCACATTTAAACTGGGGTAGTAGATGAATGGGAAGAATGATCATCGCCCTGATTTTTGCAGGCTTCTTCTTTCCAATTGCTTAAATTGGAAAATTGACTGCGATGATCATTCTTCCCATTCATTTACTACCGCAGTTCAAATATCAATTATTTCATATATACATCACATCAAAAATATCAATACTCGCACAAATTATTTTAAACAATGTGCATCTTTTAAAATTGCTATTTGGAGAACTTGAGAGGATTTCAAATTTGATAATTACTCTTTCTCTGAATGACTTAAAGATAGAAACGTTGTAGACTAGTTTTACAGGTTACAAGCCGTGAGACCAGTGTTATCAAAAGGAAAAGGCAAGCAGAAAAAACTTTTATTAAACATCGTCATAATAATCACATAAAGAGAAACACTAGCGGAAAAGATAAATTATACGTCTGACAATTCACAAGCGTACCAAGGTTTCAGGAGAAACAACAAGATGGTAGGAGTAACGGTATATGAACGTTTTAAAGTATAAAGTGCTATGGAAGCTCTAAAATATGAAGAAACATCGAAAAGATAACACCACAGAGTAAGACCAAAAACGTTCAAATTTTCCAAAATATGGAAAGACGCCTGATCAAAACAGCCCAAAACTTAAGAACAGACCAAAATAAGAGAATAAACATCGATAAGAAAGGACTAATATATCATAACATAGGCCAAGAATAACGAAATAAACATATAGACTGGAAGTGCGAAAAACACTACTGCTGACAGGATGTAACGCAATGTACATGCAATAACTGGAGAAGCACTGGAAATACAAGCTGAGAAGGGTAGATCTATTTACAACGGAAAGCCAAAACAGGAAAACGAAAAGAATTGACAAAATAGTGAAATAAATCTGTCAGACTACAAAGTATCTGAACGAGATTCATATCTACCACAGTACGGACGGCCTGAAGTTGAGAATTTCTTTTTTTGTTCGGAGGGTACAAGTACAAAATCTTCTTTTTGGCAAGCAAAATATGGCTTTGTTTGTAGTATACCTACCTTGATAGGATATTCTTACATCCAAGAATCGTGGCAAAATATATTTTAATCTCCTTAATCTCAAATCTTGTATTGTTAGCGAAACACATTTTTATTACACTAGTAACTTACGACAGTTACGATTTACAGTAAACTAAGCTTGCTGAAGTTTAGTAACGCCAATGCATGTGGCTATGACATCTCCACCAGGCATTTAAATTACCTTTTCAATACGACCGTCTACGAGCTTAAACACCAATTCCTAAACGCGAGCCAACTAGGTGGGTTCTGAAGGTATGCTCTCCCAGAAAATCTTTGATTTCAATTCCTATTAAAGGGAGAGGGAAATTGCATACCGTCCTAAAGCTCACTCTTAAATCATGCATGATACAAAAGTAAGGCATGTACTCCACTTCGTTAAACTTTTAATAGACAAGAGATCAACAAATGTACAAATATTATGTGGTCAAGAGCTTTAGCCATCGTGTCAGTGGATGCATAGCATATTTGCCTGCAGTAGTTTAGTCTTTTCATGGGAACTGATTGTTCTCCAGTCTCAATTTCAATTCCTTCATGTTCGCGTTTTCCGTGTCAGCGCTGTTCCTGCCACTGAGTTTTTACTAAAGTCGGGTCGAAGAATGATTTGAAATTTACGTCGCTTCCTGCATTTTCGCCATGACATTAACATCCAGTTTACCACTATCAGTTTACATTCTTGTCTTCTTTACTAGGAATTTTATCTTTGTGGGAAAGCAGCCGCTCTACGATTAAAAATTCTAAATCAGTCGATGCATTTCGGACTTTAGTTTCCCGACAAGGTAAGTTATCCATTCCAGAAGAAGATCTGCGTAGTTCTTTAAGAAGTTTTTTTTTTTTTGTATTTATCTAAAGGTAAAGTCCCCAGCCCCTCCTCCAGCGCGGTCACTGCTGAAAAACTTTGGAAACTGTCGTCAGCCAACTAAAACAGTATTGAACTTAACGCTTTAGCAAAAGCGTTTGCAGGCTGCATTGCAATTGTAGCTAACTGCGTAATCACGCAAATGAGTTTATCCAACAGTTCTGACCCTTAGAAGTCAAGTGACGGTGAATTTCTTTGCTGAAGTAAATTACTTTCCTGAGCTGGCTTATATGATATTTTGGTAAAAACATACAACGTGGGATAGCTACAGATACTACATACTTACATAACACAGTCAGAGTTAACCCATCTCTAGGTCCATCACCAAAATCATTAAATGGAGTGCAGCTGTAGTTCACCTGCTTTCTTCTTTCACTCACTGAAGTTGCAATAACTGAGACATCACTTCCAGTTGTGTCATTAACAAAATTGTCCTGGTTTTTGTAGAATCGATACTTTGCAGGTGGGTTGGCCTTTGAGCTGCACGTGATGCTGAAGGATTTATTCAATACAACTGACCTGTCGCTCAAAGAAGTCCTCAGATTTGTGTCTATTGGATGATAGTCTAAACTCAGAGAGAAATAATCATGTAAGTATAACTTATGTTCATGTAACTTATGCCATCCTGTAGTTCAATTATATTTATTTAAAGTTTAACAGTAAGTGTACTGTCATTTCGGTTATTGAACCAAACTAAAAGGGAGAATAGTACAAACAAGACGCCAGGAGAATGATAGTAAAACGACAGAGAGGGAGAAAAAGAACGACTTATGTTTTTTAAGACCAACACAAATAAGCGTAGCAAAAACAGCTTTGGACAAAACTTTTAGAATGAAAAGAATGACGGTTTGTGACCCAAAAAACGGATCTGGCCGCGGGAAGACAGCTCACCCTTAAGCAGCCGCGTTATTAGGAGTAACGGAACATTCAACCAAAAAATTTGGTGAGCAAGCCGACCAGAAACATTATCACGAAACGACGCTTTTGGGACCTACTCATTAAAGGCCGTTGTTTTGGTTAGAGTGTGTAGTTTCGCTGATATCGTCACTCCATAAGTCCTTTTTCAAAGGTGCATGACAAAGATTTTGACATATTTAGCAGAAATATATAATAAGGCAACTTGTCATAAAGCTGCCTAAGAAGAATCTATATAAATGTTAACAAATATTAGGAATCTCCTCTTTACCCCTTTTTCGATAGGATTACATTCTGTTATCTATATTATGTTCCAGACATGACGACGTCAGTTTTGTTTCACTCCAGATAATATTCAAGTAAAACTGTTCCAACATTATTTTTTTCTGTAATTTATTCTAAACTGAGATTAAACTACCCACAACCAGTGGTAATCAGAAATCAAAATGTGTAAAACAAATTAGATTCTATTAAATTGAAATAGGTGTATGACAATATATTCTGGAGCTAAGGTAGGTCCGTAGAGAAAAATTTAGGTCGAGTTATTGAGCTTCAGGTCCCTCTTGATGTTCTTCACTTCAGTTTTGGCCAGGAAGCTACTAAATGGCTGATTTCTTAAACATGCACACGTAATCGATGCCGGATGAAAAAACATTCACCTGTACCTTAAAGAATAAAAAATGGGAAGAACGGAAGTGAAATGTTGTTGTTGTTGTTGTTTGTACCGTAGATCAATGCACTGAAAGTAAATTTTATCAAAAAAACAAAAAGTTATGTTAACTGCTATTTTTATTTTTATGTGTGGATTAAAAAAAACGTTTTACTCACTTTCAACAATAACGTAGACCACTTGGCTTGCTGGATTACCAATACCATCGTCAGCAGTACATCTGTAGCCTCCATCTTGTTTACCAGTGATGGTTAAAGGAAAGGACACAGGACTGTTGTCAGAAACTCTTGTCCAGGCAATGCTTGGTGTTGGCATACCTTTTGCTGAACAGTTGAGTGTCACTTCCTCATTTTCATTCACTGTTTGGTTTCCTGAGATATGAGTGATGTCTGCTGGGTCTAACAGGACAATGTACTGAGGGTTCATCTTATTAAAGGGTAAAGTTATTTTTATTAATTATTTACTTAGTTAATAATCAGCTCTTATTAACCGAGGAGGAGGTCTGTATGGGGGAATCTTGACCGAGGTCGTGAGTACAGACCGAACGCAGTGAGGTCTGTACACACGACCGAGGTCAAGATTCTCCCATACAGACCTACATGTACTAAGCTCGGTTAATAAAATGTTTATTATATGGCAAACAAGAACAATTTAATTCGTTTAATGTAACTGGTTTGTGTTAACTGACATTTTGATTGCAAACGGCGATGAGCAAAGTTTGCTCGTCCTCTTTAATTTTTTTGTATCAGGCTTCTTATTGTTAGAAGAAAATGGACATTAATGATTTTGCATTTTAGCTTGCAATGCTTTCACTGCAAAACATTACGGGTCCAGATGCCGGTCTAGATGGGAAAACCTAGACCGCTTTCAACATCGATTTCAGCCAATCATATTGGTAAATTTGTTAGTACCCAGTCCTTGTGAGACAGAGCCAGATAACAACACTATTTGTAATTTTTGTTTCCACATAAGCCAAAATATGAAAAACATCATTTTTGGAGGTTTTGGGACAAAGGGACGTTAATTCTCTCGCATAACAGAAATGCCGAGAGATTTGGTTAATACTTATTTTCACAGTCTGCCGTTGAGAAACACAAGACAATAGAGAGTTTATGTTCAATTCGGGGTATAACACTCAATCCACTCATTGCTTACATAAAGGACAATGCTTGATGCTATTGCTTGCGTGGAGCTAAGTGTTTGATATCTACGCTTAGATGATCAAGGAGGTCTCAGCCATTGTTTACACCTGAAATAACAGTCTAAATAGATCTAAGGAAAGCTAAAGATACTGGTAAGGATAGTCATGGTTTCCTTCATCGATGTTTCACTTCCAACACTCAAAAACGATTATAATTTCAAATCGATGTCAAAAGTAATAGTTTTCACATCTTCGTCGTGGAGATTCATTTGTCCCTCTCCTTTTAAATAAAATCATTCGTAGGCGGAAGGATCAAAGAAGTGACAATGAGAGGGAGAGAGACATAATAAGAACCATAAGTTCGGCGGACGAGTAGGACTTGGAGCTCAGCTTTTCAATTCTAGTGCTTGCGCTTTCAATAACACCAATCTCGTACATATAGTCCATCGTTCAGCTGGCCAACAACAACGGGGAGGTGTGAAAGATTTGAAAACATAACTGGATTGAAATTTGAAGCAGTATGTACTCAATCTTGACGATTTCCAGAATCTTTGTTAGATGAATGCTACCTCTTTTTTTCAGTTGATGCCATAATAGTGGTATCAGATAAATGCCCAGTCATTGGTAAACAACTTAGGACAACTTTTGTGACACAAACCGTTACCAAAGCAACAGCACAACACATCTTACACCCTTAATTTTAGCTTTAAATGCTTGAAACTCAAAAACGAGTCCGGTAAGCTCGTTTTGTATTAACTAAAGGTTGTTATAGATCGTACTTTTCCGTGGTGACTTGTAAAAAAACAATGAAAGGTAGCGAAACAGGGCGCTACCTTACTATAAGAGGTCTACTAACTCCTTCCCCTTAAGGACAGCGACTAATTAGTGCAAAGGTCTTTTCCGCGATTTAGGACTAGGTGGAAAACGAATATTATAACAAGAGTTATTGCAATTAAAAAAAAAATGATGGGTAAGCGCGCATTTATCAGAGATGATGGTTTTAAAGGCGAAAAATATATGTTTTAATTCAAAAATATTCCAAGAAAAAGTTGCAAAATTGTGGCAGTAGACAAGTTTCTTTGTGTCTCATAGAATTAGTTGTAGATTTATAAATAACCCGGGAAATAATGATGAAGTCTAAATCTGGTGAATGTTTCTGGATAACCAGATAAATGTTATTATGACAACAGTCGAACGTAATTTTGAAGACTACATTTTAACGTTGCGTGATTTGTCTTTTCTTGAAAGTTAGTTAGCTCTGTTACTGTATTTTACTTTCCTAAATAAAGGAGTAGAAACCTGACTCCTTCTAGAATTTCTCACGTATTTGGCTAAAAGCCTTATGCGTAGGACTATTTTTAGTATAGTGCATAAGCTCGCCTCTGATTAAGGCTTTCTTGTCCCTCGCGGGATAAAAACACTCCAAAGGAATGTATGTGGATTAAAGAAAACCAACTACATGTATTTTAATTAATGGCACAAGAATCCTACTGTAAATTCTTACCTGTGACCTCAACTCGTATGTTGTATGCCCAGAAATCCCCATCCACTACCAGCTTGCACTGAAAAGTAGCATTCTCCTGTTCAGTCACCTTGTTTATTGTCAAACTGGAAAACTGACTCGTGCTGTAAATGCTGAAAAGATCTCTGTATTTGCTACTGGGGTTTCCAGAAGGGCCCGGACTGATTACAAGTCCAATGTCATCCTGACTGCTGCCATCACCAATGGAAAACGTGGTCAGTGTTAATGATTGACCGGGTAGCAATGTGTAATTCCACCTTAGAAGCACATTAGTACTTCCATTCCGCACTAGAAAAACAGCAGTTTGAATGTCAGCTAGGCTAGTCCCCGCGTTAGTTTGATTCCAAGCTGGAGGAGGAGCTGTCCACATCAAAATAGCCTCTACAAGAAATTGTACGTTTCAGTGTTAGTATTTGACCTTTATTGATACAAAAGTATGATGCATGATTTAAGCTAGATAATTTCAAGGGTTCGTACGTTGTTCTTGGCTTATTTATCAAATGTGAAACGCCATTATATCCTCTCGGGAATCGCATGGGAGGGAGTTCTTTGTAATGTTTATGTAAAAGCGCTATATTTGTTACATATTCCAAGAATCGAGTAGAACTTAAGATCTTGGGGTCCAACAGTAATCCCCTTTCGATACAATCTATCATTCCTTGTGAAATCAAAATGAAATAATAAAAAACATAAGGCTGTCCCAAACAGTTTGTAAACAAGAAACAAGAGTCTATTTTTAAAAGCCTCTAAACCGGAAGCATTACATCCTTTCCAAGCCTAAGGCAAAATGATGCCCTATTTACTAGTAAGGATCAAGAAACACAAAAACCATACCCTATCCTGCGGTACATGCCGATATAGCCTATATATGGGAGTATCCGCCCCCGGAAAAAATGTTGGGACAACTACTGTCTCCGTTAGCATTTGCTGTCTGAAATATCAGATAGGTGTGAAAATTTGCGCTTTTGTTGGAAGGATTAAAATTCTCGCTTTTGAAGATTACCTATTTTAAAGATTCCTTATGTTAAAAATTCTCCATTCCAAATGTTCCCTATTTTAGAGATTCACCATTTTTAGACTTGTACGTATTAATTTTATCATGATAAAATAATTGCGTTCGACGATAGGAGAACGCATACTAATCGGGTCATTCCCGCGGGTTTATGTCCCGCGATTTTCCGCGATGCCAGATGATTTTAGAGTTTGAACGCCATTTTGGACTGGCTTTGTGGCACACATAGCCTCGGTCTGATGTGATGCCCCCGTTTGAATAATAGTGAGGTCTTACATGAAGTGGTGTCCGTCCATTTCCATGTGCTTTTCTTCGTTCGTTGTTCTACGTAGGAATCGTCGCAGTTTTCCCCAAGGTTAGTGAAGTTGTGTTGATTTATTTGAACTATTACTAGCTAAAATGCCTAAAGGTACTTATCTAAGCACCAGAAAGCTGTGTAGCGCTGTATTTTCTCCGAAACCGCGTGGGTAACATATCGATTTGTGATCTGTGTCGCCCTTCAGGAGTCAGCTGCTTTTCTGGGCCATTGACTTCTCTGTGAAGATGAAGTTGCAAGGCTCAACCGTAATAGCTCGAATAACTCAACACAACTTCATTGACCGTGGGAAAGACAGCAAATATCCCAACGTAGCACAGCAAACGACGAAAAAGAAATGGCCACGCACACCACTCAAGGGTTTTCACTGCAGGGGTGCAAGCTTGCATGTAAACTTAAGTGAAAAACGTTCATGTTTGGAAATAAAGTTTCATGTACTGTTATTCTTTTCTATTGTTATACACAGTACCAGAAACATATTTAACCTTATTAAACGATGCGCCGGCTAGAGTGATGTGACATGTAATGCCAATAAAGGACACAAGAGTTCAACAACACCCTGAAAAATACACAACTTGGAAAACCCTGGAGAGAGAATGACATAAATGGGCTTTAGTATACGCTGCTGTCAAGGGTATGCTTTTCCAGCAGTCTGCTTTGGGTACAGGAACCAGGATCTGGCAAAACAATCAGGGATCTTGATATAAAAAGAACTGGGTTTCTGATTTCTTTTATTAAGTATAGTACGAAATTTTATTTAGTATGAACTATTAATAGAGAAGGTATTTCTGGTACTCAGCCTACAATCAGATGTCCAAATGAGTAATGAGTAATGAGTAATCAATGGATAATCAGTGGCATCAATGAGTAATGAATGGCAGCAATGAGCAATTATTCTCCATAAAATACTTGTTCATTAATATCTAATCATAGATGTTATCGATCACTGATTAGTTATGTCTGGCTTATATAACCAGCCTTATAAATTTCCAGTGACCTGAGATGCTTCACCTGGTCTTCAAAAATATGATATAAGAGGCGAAAAACAACCAAATGATTAGTAGGGAATTCATAAGCTTCCGCATTTAAGGAATTCAATACTCTATAGGCAACAGTTGGAAGGTTAAACTATTTCCGTAACCCTTCGGTAATTGCTGAAAACATCTCTTCTCACCATATTTTTCTCAATAATAAATAAACCGTTGCTCCGCTTTCAAATCGACCACAGGAAACAAAGAAAAGATTTATTCAGGACCTGTTGGAATTTACGCCCAACACGATATTGGTATAAGTATTTTTGGTTTAGCGCGAAAGTAAGAGGGTGCGTACAGTGCAGCTGGCCGATTGTCCCCACTTTCAGTCGACGTAGTTATGTGGCTCGTGCAACAGAAATTCGCACATTGTAGAAATTTTTTAGGAAGTTTTAGAAGTCGTTCAATATAATATCAGGATTAGAATTTTAGATTTAGGATCTTGGACATTTTATTATTGGTTAAAGAAAGAAAGATCGTGGAAAAATATATTAAGTTGTGTACTCGACTAGTTTCGCGCGGCACCAACAATATTGAAGAAATCGTATACATTAGCGATATAAATTTACGATATACTTTCGATCAGTCCGCCGGGAAAATTGATCGACGAATATTGTTCCCTTGCGCCCATGTTACAGCTTGTGATTTCCACGGCTTCGTTGAATCTTTTTTCCTGGATCTCTACACAAGAATCTTCCCGGGCCAAGATCGATGAAGAAAACCACTTCGTGTACGAAGGCGACAGAGCCACCCGGCTGGATCTCCTCGCTGATTGGCCAGAAAAATATTTCTCTGGCCAATCACAGAGACGGAATTCGAACACTTCTGGAAGTGGTTCGGCAAGAATAAGTGCCCAGAGGTCTGCTTTTGGAGAAAACATTCGCCCAAAAATATCGCTCGCCCGAAAATATCGCATCGTCCCGACTAGCAGCCCCTGGGTCTGCAAGTATGGTTGAATTCAGACAAGTCTGCGACATGGTTATGTCCCTATTAGATCGGGGCTTGTCGGGCGACATCTCGCAGTGCTAGACCTCAAAACGTTGTATCGGGGCTTGTCGGCTAGTGAGCAGTGGACCAAGACAGTTTGTCGCCTCAATCAATTAGGAAATGTCATGAGAGTCACGTCAGTGCAATTAGGCGCCATCTTGATATTGGATGACTCGGCCCCAAGCCTCAAAGCGGTTAGTCGCGACAAAAAAATCGGCGAGTGTGCGGCAAGCTGATGGACCGACCAATTTTAACCCGATTTGAACCCGACAAAAAATCCGCAGTTCTAGGACAAAAAATCGGCTAGTGTGCGGTAACCTTAGGTTCTCGATTTCCTCCGCTTGCTCGAGTCCAGTTTACGTTCCTTCCCGAGGAGCGCGGACTCTTTTCTTGAAAAGCAGCTGGTTATCGAGCCTATGTTATAGGGTTATTTTTCAAATCCACTATAGAAAATTTATCAGCGCTTGTTTTGACTTTTGTCACTCTTTTCATGATAATTAGTTTTTATTCTAACTACAAGTTTAACTTGAAAACCACATATGTACACACTGTGGACCAGTCTCTATTGTTAGCTGATTATAACCCACGTGAGTCCGAGTTAAGCAGGCATGACAAACAGGCTACACTATTAAAAAAAATGATAATAAGCAGCCAAGTTTACGCTTTGACGACGAGTAATGGAGACAGACACCGCCTCATGTCACACTGAACGTATGAGTACAGTAAAATTCGAGATTTGTGGGCGTTCTATGAATCTCTCTTTAATATACGAATAACCATTTTTGTCTGAACGAAAGAAGGCGACATAGCAGGATGCCATGGTAGCGGAGCACCATTACCATAGGAACAGAACGACATGCATGCGTAGAAATAGAAAACCTGCATCTCTTTTCTCATGGTCAGCATTTCTAGCGGCATGGATTGCCGACGCAGGCGCAATACGACGACGACGACGTCGCCAACATGGTGGCCATACTCCAGCTAAAGGCTGACCGAGGTCACACAGGTCACCCAAGCGTAATACACATGTATAAGAGTTTGTATGGAGATTAGGGGATGACACTGGAGTCGATCAATGTATGTGTAATTCCCCGAATAAAGACACTCGAACATTCAATGGTGTCATTCCTTCTTATCCTGGGGTGTTTAAAAACAAGATTTGAGCGAATGTTGATAAATTATCCTACGGTGTTATTTACCACAAGAGACAACGTAGGAAACTTTGGCGAGTTTGGCATGTACTCACAATATTACTCGCCGCTGAACTCACGAAAAGGAAGGCCTACAGCTCTCTTTGTGCAATCCAATTAAGCATATATTCCGTTTTCACCGCGTTAGCTGGTTGAAAAGTTAAAATATCAACCGCTCGGCCGACACTGGGAACCTGCTCAAATTATGGTCCCAAGGTTAGAGGGTACGAGAGTTTGGATCCTACAATCGTTCTCTGACTACAGCAGGCTGCTTCAGAGTCGACGGCTTTATAGTAAACTTTTGCAAACTTTTTTTTATAATTTTGGATGATCTTCGACATCGATCAGTTGTTTAGTTTCTGGCCCAAGGAAAACAAATGCTTTTTGTCCTCTATGGTTAACTTATTGAAATTAATTAGGAACGCCACTTTTAGAGTTGGCTACGTTTAAAAACCATCTCAGTCTTTGGAAAATATGATATCATCATACCTTTGTCTTAGTTTCATACGTGATGGAGTAGAGGCTATGAAAACAAATTACAACCTTTTTAGGTGGTGGTCAAGACTAGAAGCTAAGTGTAGTGTGTATTTTTATTGAACGTGCGATATTCGTGAGAATTGTTTCGAACGTAGCTGCGTTGAGATGGGTGTAGAAGGCGTTAAGATGAACTTAGAAGACAGTAAGCTTTAAAATGACGTTATGCTGGTGTAAATGCTGCCGCATTAGTATTACGTACTGGTATACCTACGTACAAGGCGACAGTTTTTCTTGGAACAGGAGTCATGTGTTCACTAGCGAGTCATGCGCTTTATTGTTACAAGAGAGAATAAACTGGGTAAGAGCGTTAATCCCCATATAGGCCTTGTTCTCGAGGTAATCCCTCTAAGGCTATTTTTAGACATATTGTCCTGTCGTCACGGGTAAAATGTCAGCAGGTGCATTGTGTAAATGTTATCATGGAAGATAAAATTCGTGTAGAGCCGCTTGGGCTGTTCACGTGAGGAAAATCTGCGACACAGAATGAGCTCTAAAATGATGTCAAATATGTCAATTAGAAAAGCCTGGTAAAAAGTTAAGCCTAGTTCAGACTAGCGACATAAAAACGTAACGACATAATCGCCTTGTGCCAGAAATGTGAACGTCGACATAATGACATAAGGCTAGGTGAACAATGGAGCAGGAGACACTTGCCGCAATTCTTGCTCAGTCGCCGACATTTTGAAAATAGTGCTGGTGGCAAACTGGGTTCGGCAATTCTTGCGCCGCTCTGATTGGTTCTTTGTTATGTTGTTGTGTCGATAATATTCACACTTGTTTTGTCAGAGACAAAGAAAAGATCATCGTTTTCTTTATGTCGTTGAGTTCATATCGTTATGTTGCTATTATGTTGTTATGCCAGGATGTTCACACTGCCAACATAACGACATAACCAGTGGCAGATCTAAGGGAGGGGCCCGGGCAAGCCGCCCCCCCCCCCCCACCCCCTTATTTTTTTTAGATCACGAAGGAATGTTACACACATATAGATCGGAATATTTGAGCATAATTTGTTTTAGATCGGGATTTTGTAACGCAGCTTTTTCGTGGGTTGGAGCGCGTACTTCATCGATAAATTTAAAAGTGTTCCAGTCTATCAATGCTAATGAAACTTTGGAATAAAATTGTTAACATTATCAGGCATACATAGTTAATTTTTTCAAATAATCTATCCCGCAATTTTTTAAGATTTTCGGAAAAGCGCGTAAAATCGAAAATTGTTTTGAATCTGTTGTGGAAGTGATCTTGAGAAAAAGTCTTGTTCTCAAGGTCAAGGGAACACAAACCAACGAAACTTTCGAATTCACGGTTTCAAAACATAACTTCAAGAAACATTTTGGTGTCTTTTGGAGCAATTTCATTAAAATAGTGTCCTTCCTTCAGTCCATTTAATTTCATTAAACAGAAAGCATGGTTTGAAATGATTTCGCGATTTATTCAAAATCAAACATACGGACTTTTTTTCGTTATAGCATATTCCCCTTGCCATACATCGTAATTTTACAAATTGGTATCAGATTTGCTATAACAGATCTGGTTCTTACAAAATTTATGCTTTATCGATTTTCAATTTTTCGTTTATCGTTTCCATGGAAATATCGATTAAAAAACACATTCAACCAAACTTCAATCTTTTTCCAAAAACTGGTGTAGTTTCCACATCGATCAGAGTAAGGGAAGGTTGGGAAAACGACCATTGAAAATGCTAGGTGTGGTGCAGAAAAAACTGTATCGAACCGCCTTAATAGTGTGACGTAAATGAACTGTTGTTTTTGTTTTGAAGGGTCAAAGGTTTGAGATCTGATCATGCATAACGCTTAGTGTATCGTGAAGGCCTCCTTTGAGTCAAAATTAGGAATATGTGTCAAACGAATATGGATCATCTAGATCTCATTATCAGTTCCTCGCGTGAGACATAGTCGGGGATATGTATGGTTATATGAAGGCTTTTCAATTCGTTTTCGATCGATTTACTTACCCATATTAGCTTGAAGCAATTCGGTGAAACGAAATATGCAAAATTCAGAAGTGTGGATGCAGCAAGGCAATCGCGCTGATGCCTTGATAATAATGAAATTGAAGTGAAGTAGATATTTTATCACAAGATTCATTTAAACATCTACATTCCTTTTACGGTTGACTAAACCATTAAATGTGAACTAAATTTAAATCTTGGATAATCATCGGCTATAACAATTCAGGTGCTGTGTGAGCCTTGAGCATTACATCGTTGACGGTTAGAAACTATATTGTGGATAATAACTGGTAATAAATACAATTTGTGGGTAATAACTGAGCCTAGCTATCTGCAATCTGACAGAACATACTGTGGTATACCATCCTTACCTGTTAGGGGAATAAGGACTAGAGCAACTGAAAGGAACCAGACATTATTTGCAGTGACTTCCGCCATTGCTAATATTCGGCCGATAATTTAGATAATTTATTCAATGCCTGAACGTGTGTATGCGCAGAGTTCTAAAAATAACTTTTGTTTAAAAAAAACTACTTCCTTTTGTTCTGTGATGTATGCTGTCAGATCGTTTGACATTTCCCTGAATTTCTTTTGACATAACCACGAGTGTTAAACAACAGCGAGAATTGCTGTAAAAGCGGAAACTGTAAAGCTCTTTTTTAAATTCGTGCTACTGTGTTAACTGATCTTTGGGTAACCGTTTGGCACATTTTTCTGTGTTCGTAGGCTATGCAGACAGTGACAAAAAGTGGTGTAAGAAGTAAGGTGACGTGACTGTTTGTACCAAGTTACTGATGTACAACGCAGTCGCACGACATATTCAATCAAGAGTGTGATGCTGCTATAAAAAGCGAATGCAAATCGTACAAGAATTTTTATTGCCATGCTACCTCTCTATTGCACACGCGGAGATACTAAGATATTGGCGAAAATAATTTCCGCGCGTGCCAAGAAGTGCAGCAGTATGGAGGAAAAGCCCCTGTGCACTTATTCTTAACGAACCAGTTCCAGAAGCGTTTGAATTCCTTACCCGCTGATTGGCCATTAAAATATTTTTCTGGACCAATCAGCGGGTAGGAATTTAAACGCTTCTGGAACTGGTCCGGAAAGATTTAGTGCACAGGGCCTCTCCCGCTAATGATGGAAATTTCCGCCCGCCCGAAAACATCGCGTCGTCCAAACTAACTACCTCTGGGTCTCCGAGGATGAGTTTGCAATGTTCGGCAATTTCCTTCAATATTAGCGTCTACTACAAGATTGTAAGCGGCATATTCGCTCGTTTTAGTCGCTTTGAGTGTCGAGGAAAAGTTAATAAAACACTGAACCCCAGTCAATTGATTTCCTACGCAATTTTCCCTTTCGTCAAAGGTCAACGCTATTTTTATTAGTCGATTCCATATAACACAACAGTTCAAGCTCGATTCCGTATATCTTAAAAGTCGATGCCATCTGTAACAATCTTTGCCATCACCGCTCTCTAAGTTTTGTGAAAATCCCGTGAGTTTATACCGAGTTTGCCTTGTAGGTAATCACGCTTAAGCTGAGGGGAACTCTGGGAATGCTTGCTCATAATGGCGAACGAACATACGGACGTACACTCTCTCAAAGATCTGATCAAATCTGTACAATAAGAGTGACAGGTCTACACGACTCCCTAGCTGGTATTGTGTTACTGAAGGCAAGATTTGTTTGTTTTCCTTTGGTTTTGTAAGAGAGTGCTAGCTTCCTGTTTTCGTACTATACTTCTAAGGGGGTCATTTGAACAAAATTCTCCGGATGGCCTCTCTCACGTGCGTAGGGGTGATCTGAAGTTTTGGATTTTCCCTTCAAAAGCTTTATTAGAAGAGTTTGTTCTGCATACATTAAGTATTCCCTCCTCTTGTGGTATGTTTGTGTAAAGGCTCGTTACGTCTATTTTAACAAGTGTAGTATCCACTGGGACTTTCGTTGTTTCAATGAAATTAAGGAAGTCAGCAGTATCTTTGAGGCATTTTGCGCTATCTAAAGCAGTTTAAGGCCTGAGTCGACAGGAATGTAAAGTTGAATTATTTTTGGGCAGCTGTATCTCTTGTCCTATTTGTTTCACAAAGCTGATTTTTTTTCTGACTATAAAAAGAAACGTCCTCCCTTGCCTTAACATATTATTTTGATGACGTGACATGCAACGCGCTCACTTTGTTAACATTTGGTAAATAGACGAATTGGTAGCGAATTTTTATTGTATCGATCAATAAATAAATGAGCGTTTTCGATACAAATTTAAACTATCTACCTTGCTACGTTTGGAATGATCTTCCTTGATTTCGTTTTTAGAAGATAAAAATGATCAAAAGTCGAATTTTCTTGAAAAAATGACCTTAAAGCCTATTAATTTTTTTTCTGCGAAAAGAGGAACGTTGGATGGAGGATGGAAACAATTGACCTGCATCTGAAACCCGTTCTTTTTTTGATATTTCTAAAACCACCAATTCCTCAAATAATGGCTATTTTCGTCTGTTTTGTTAGAAGGCATCGACCGTTAAAAATAGCATCAACCATTTGCGAAAGAGAAAACTGCGTGCGCGTCATATGATTGCCTGGCTAGCACGGAAGAGAAAATACCCTTAGGTTGGAAAATTAGGAATACTGGAATTCGAAACCGGAACCGGAACATTCGGAATGCACGAAATACCCGGAATCCTCTGAATGACCAAAAAATCAATCAATCTAATGAATAAATAAACGAAAGCCACAAAAATAAATACAAAATTTTCCCACGATAAATAAGGGTAGCTAGCATAGAAAAAGTTCAAACCTTGAAATGCAGGGAACAACGTGAAACTAATAACTACCTATGGAACTGTTCATCACTGACCATGGGAAAAGTCTGTCTGTGAGAAAATTTATTGCACATTGTGATCAAGTTGTTTATTCTCATCAAATTCACAAGATGAAGCGACAAACCAATCACAGCGACTGAAAGTATGAAGGCACAGACTCGGCGCCGGTCACAAAGCCGTAATGCAAAGCGACCAAAACATTTCGCCCTGAACTGAGAAATGAGAGGAAGAGATTTAATATCGGTGGAAGCTAGAAGTATATTAATCAATTCAAAAGTATTCTGACGGGTAAATGCAGGGATTCGTAAGCGGAATCGGTCATCGCGAAAGTAAAACACTGTACGAAACTTTTGCAAGTACTGTAGTGCAAACTTAAAACACTTGGCGAAGTGATTCAACGATTACTTTCCAAAGTGTTGCGGATATAACAAAAGGCAGTCGAAAACTGCGTGTGGATGCCGGTAGTGATAGGGAGATTGAAAGAATTATTAGGAAACTGTAAGTGCAAAAACAACTTTACTTTAGAGTACAGTAAAAAAAAAAAAAAAAAAAAAAAAAAAAAAAGAATACTACCTGCTAAGTAAACATCAACTTTTTTCTTCATAAACTCAAGTACAATGAATTGTAATATTGTAACAGTTTTTGGGTTTTTAATAAAAGCAGCTCAAAATTATACAAGATGTGATGTTCACGTTCAGAGCGGAAAAACGTAATAAGCATGCGCGAGTCTTGGCTGCGCGCCAGTCTCTCAAGTTTGAAAAAATTGCGGGGAATTTCGTCGATCTTGTAAACTAAAGTTTCTTTGCTTTTGTAATTTTCCCGGTAAGCAGCAATATTCTAACGTCACTAATGGAAAGCTGGTGTATTGTTTTCGTGGAGATTCAATTTTTTTCGGACAAATTTAACCTAGAGAAGGTTTCCGAACCCTTTATTTACCCGCGGTACACAAGAAATTTCGATACGAAGACACATTTTCCTTAAACCCACTTTTCATATTGCGTCCATATAAGCCAACAACTGAATATATTAGCGCGGAGCTTCTCAGCAGACAAGGGGGTACTTTTTTTTTAACAGTGAAATGCCGAATTAAATTTATGCTTGCCTAAGTAGAAATAAATCAACCGAGCGATATCCTCGCGTACCTTATTACGTTCCGCCGCTCTTTCCGATCATTGGGAAATCATTGCAGCTTGTATATTATCTGAGCCCGCAAGTAGAGGTAGGAATGCGCAGAAAGCTGTGCAGTTCGTTTTTCTGCTCTGACATGTTCACGCAATACTAGTAGTAATTAAAGATTATGAGAGTGCGCTCGACGCCTTCACCTTTTTTTTTTTTATTAGGGAATAGCTGACTTTAAACTCCTGTCCATTGCTAAAATCAACATTTTTATATCAACAACCGGAGGTTTAGACCAATATAGCAAGAATAATTACAAAGTCCAGTTTTTTTCCAGCGGTTTTCTGGTCCTCTCTATACATGTAAAATACGATTTGTCGATACGATGCGTTACGGCGACAGTTTCTGTCAACTCTAACAAACTAAAATAAATGCATTCGCCTTCACATTGCATGTGTGGTTCCAGAAAAATATCCTTACCTCCCACGGAGGGTTAGGATTATTATTTTTATTTTATTTTTCAAAATGCCTGATTTTGCCGGTGCTGATACCTTAATGACGTTTGAAAAATGCAAGTGTTTGTATGGAATCTAGAACGGACACTTTCTACTTTAAGGGTGGACCATTTGACTTTTGAGGGGGGTGGCGCTGGGTGATTTGGTACATGCTTAAATTTCTTAACCCTTTCATGCACGAGAAGACGTGTGTATGCTTGATATTTTTTCTTCGTGTAACATGCCTTTCTTCGCCTCACTGAATGTGCGTGAGTGTTTTTTGGTAGTGACCTTTCACTCAGACTTCCGTAGGAATGCCTGAGTCATAAAATGCAAGCGTTTTGGTCGTCAAAAAGGGGTCATGGTCCCAGGTGTTCCTAACGTAGACCGCGAAAACTGGGGATAAGAGTGCGACAGTTCGTGTTGTCCCCAAGTTTGTACTAGCTCTTCGTGGACAACGTAATTTACAGAATGTTGTGTTTTGTGAAGAAAATCTTGGAAATAATCACGCTTTACACGTTTATCTCACATACAAAGATGTCGATCGTTTTCGGAACGGTCCACGAATTAAAGTGCTTGAAAGCCTGCCAAATAAGCAATGTTCAGGTTCGCTCTCACGAGATAATTACTTTTAAGGCCATACATGGCCAGGCACCGGACTATATTTGTAATCTTATTCGTGTTAAAAATCCCTCCCGGTATGGTCTACGCTCTAATTCTCACGTTTTATTAGTACCACCATCCATGAAAACGAAGAAAACACTTGGTGACAGGGCATTTACTGCTGCTGCACCATCACTTTGGAACAAATTGCCCTGTACAATAACAGAGGAGGACAATTTTAACCATTTTAAGTCCAAACTGAAGACATTTTTATTTAGAAAAGCGTTTGAATAGCTCTTGATGTTTTCTATACATTTTTACTAGATCCCTTGTTTTTAATATTTTAATTTTTAGCTCGTTACCTTAGCCTAATGTACATAACTATTGTAAATAATTAGTTTAAATTAATCACACTATTCATAGCATATCGTTTAATTTATATTACTCATATGGTTTGTTAGGCGCATTTGATCATATTCACATGTTAATTTGAGCCTTAGAAATAGTAAATATTATTATTATTATTATTATTATTATTATTATTATTATTATGACAAGTGAGCCATTTAGGAGTTCAAACTACGAAACACTGACAAAAACCTACGACTATCGACTTCAAAACAAACTATTATGCCGAGACAAACACCTCAGATGTTGAAAAAATCAAGAATCGTCGCGAACAGAACTTCTAAGATGAACTGAGCAAACAACATGCAATTGGATAAAGAGGATACTCAACGAAGCAACCTGAATAATAAACATTTGAGCGTACCTATTGTGTTGAAATATCCTGATTCTTTTATTTGTTTTTATTGTGTTCAATAAGGTTACTTGTAAAGTACAATCTTACGTTACGAAGCCCGATGAAAGGCTTTTAGAGCGTCTAGTATGGTACAATAATGCTGGCAGAATTTTTTTTCCAAATTCCCCCCCCCCCCAAAAAAAATAATAAATAAATAAATAAATAAATAAATAAATAAATAGATAAAATAAAAGGTCAGATGGTCCACCGGGCTCGATTTCCAGCCGTTTTGTCAGCCCGAGTTCCTTGCCCCACACCACGGCTGGATCACTGGTCTACCCATTGAATTTTTGGACCAATCACAACCAAGCCTGCTCGAATCGAGCAGGTTTCCCTGTGATTGGTCAATTCTGTCACTCGTCTATCTAACATGGCGGATGTCAGTGCTGATGAGTTTCTTGTACTGCAAAGTGTGTTTTAGAGCGCATTCATATCTAGAAATTTAGGGGAACACAACAGGATGCTATTTTAAATTTGTAGAACGGAAAAGATGTTTTAGTGTCACAGCCAACGGCCTCAGAGAAATTCGTGATTTTTCAGTCCTTCCCGATCATCGTCGATGTTGCGTAGATGAGTCCGATTTACTAGTTGTGTTTTGGCTACTCCTTTGTTTAACTCGCTTAAGCAGGACCGAGCCAGGTTCCTTACTTCACCAGGGGACGAACAAAATGACGAAAGCGTTACACCCAAAAGAGGAGTTGAGGGCGGTTATTTCATGTCGTGCTAAGGAACTCGGAGTCGTTCATGGATGTCACCGATGGCGATCCATATTTACAAGTGCAACTTATATAGAAAGGCTTCGGCTGAGTTCCATTAACGAAGCCCATTGTATCCGACACTGATAAGAATTAGAATGATTTGTTTGAAATGTTTGTTGTAGTTGATTCCAAATTAAACTTAAGAAAACGCTGATTGTACTGGATACATGAAATGTGGGTTTGTCAAATCAAGTTCTGACCGCTCACCAAATTCACACTTAAAATAATTGTGTAACACTTTCTGCTGGTTGAAATAAAGGCCCATTGATTTTAATGTTTATATTGTCTTTTGATATTGCAGAGATTCATGTATATAAATAACAAGTACATGTTAGAAATGTACAATTTAGTTTTGGGCCTTAATTTCTTTAACAATACAATCAAAGTTATCCTATACTATTATGGTATTATACAGTATCAATTTAAATTGTTACAATTCTTTTTTTTTTTCTTGTGATTAGGTAGTCCTTTCAGCATTCTTTGTAGCTTTATGTAATTTCTAGTAACTACAGATATCAAACCATTAAGTGGCCCTTCGAAAATAATTCTTTTCACCAAAAAATTGACAGCTGATGAAATTTGTACAGGGGGGTTTCAGCCAACAAAAGAGAGCAAGCATTCTCCAAATATTTTTCAAGAATAAGTGAAATATGTTCTCTTGTTAAAGGGGTCTCCTTTTATTTGTTGAGTTCACCACAAAAGCAGCTAAGGAAACCAAAGACAAGATTATTTTAGCCTTGGAGATGGAAGAGTTTGTCATTTTTTATCAGATTCCCAATCAAAAGAACATTGTATTTTCTGTCCAAGTTGTCGGTGGTGGTGCAAACCTCACCTTTGCCCTTTTGCCTAACTCTGATTATATATTTATTATTCACTGTCAGATGAAACAAGTTGTCTTGCTCAAGCATGTTAAGGCATGGCTTATATCCGGTGCAGAACACCGGAGGAATAAAACCGTTGTTTTAATCCCAGAGGGAGCCAAAAACTTACCGCAAACAAAATTTGGCATCCTTAAACTCCTTAAGGTATAGTTATGGTGATCACGTGATTCGTGACATCACAGGCTTGCTCAAGATGATTTCTAAATAGGCCAAGGATAGCGAGCTATCACGAAAAGCTAACAATAAGAAATTTTTAACCACTTTCTAAGGCAACCATTTCTGTCCTGGATGGATGAACTCCTCAATTATTCAAGGCTATGTATGTGAAAACAGAAGGTCACGTGACCTCTTTTACGTAATAACTTCTAAACTAGTTATTTTAGTCGGCCACTCAAGACAGATTCTTGCAGAGACCATTAGGACAGTTATAAAAATACTAAATTTGACAGTGATTGTGTGTCGTCTAGGCGGCCCATTTACAGTTGTTTTTCCAAAAAAGAAAGCAATTAATTATTGTCACGTGACTTATTTTATCAGATTTTATTAATCTTATATATTAAGGTCGTCGAGATTGGCCAGGCTGCCAGTTCTTCAAAGATTAAACCAAATCCTGGCAGAATAATTACTGCTTTTCGGAACTTATGCAAATTAGGCTTGAGCCATGCCTTAACATGCTTGAGTTGAATGATACAGGGAGATCCGAATAGTATATAATGGAGATGCATCATTCAAGGCAGAATTGATAAACTAAATCAGGAGAACATTCTTAGTGATTTAACCAAAATCAGACGGCAACATAAAAATTTTACTAGCGACAATCACATATGAAATGGCAGTTTATAATCAAGGGGTTAAAGTCATAATCCATTACCGTCCTTCAAGAAAAATTAAAGCATACCACCATAAGAATGGCAGGAGAGGGAGAAGCATACCTGACCTGTGCACTGTAGTAATACTCCATTCCAGTTTCAAGTATTGTTGTGACAATTGGGAATGTACGCACAACAATGCCATAGCAAGGGCTTACTTTGGCATTTTGATGCAGATTTAAAGGACTTGGAGAAATCTGAAATTTGCAAGCCTCATAACTTTTGTAACGTAAGTGAAATGGTGATACATGTACTTTTGTCTACTTTCCTTTAATCGAGTCCTCATCTGTCATACAACGAGGGAGGGGGTTACTTTTATTCATTATTATCCAAGAACCATCTGCTCTAGTGAGCACACCCAAAAGAACAGACAAGTAAGTTTTCCATGCATGTATGGCCGCTGTATTGTGGTGTTTATAGTTTTCGCTGAAACACGGCATTATTTACAGATGCGGACCACCGAGGAAACGCGAGTCTCTCAATATACACCTTTGCCTGAAAGAAGGTTATTTTAGGGCGATTTTTACTTGTAGATCAAACTGATTTTGAATGTTGATTATTTGTAATAGCAATTTTCGATCATTTCAAAAACGTAGGCCTAGAACTAAACCATGAGCTATAGGAGACGAGTTTTATTACCGGCGTGTGTTTACCCGAATATGACACGCAATTTCGTTCACTTTCTGGTCGGATCACTAAAATCGGGATAGGAACTAGCACACAGTGATTTGTGACAATCGTTGCAAAGTCGAGATTCTTGCTGGCTACGATTTCTTGTAGCTTTGAAGCAAGTTTCTGTTTTAGTTTTATGCTCACCCTTCAATTATCCAAAACATTTCCACATAGAACACATCTTTGCAAACAGGTTTAATTTTTTGCGTGGTAACAAACTCCGCCATTTTTGTTCCCGCGCTGCCCGCATGGCGCCCGCATTGTAACTTGCTTAAAAAGCGAATGTCATGTCACGGACAAGCGCTATGGACCAGTGATCCAGCCGTTCATTGGGGGAAGGAGAAACAACCGGACTTCCAAAACGGCTGGAAATCGAGCCTAATGGTCCACCCGTTAATGTTATTCTTCAAAATTGCATTGCGCATCCCTACTACGTACGATTTAGTTCGCGTCATTAGCGCGCGCTCACGAGCGCGTGCATATAAACAACATAGACAAAATGGTGGCTTTTGCTAAACGGCCTTGCTTGCAAGAGACAAATCATGTTTTTTTTTTTTTCGCGGAAACGAGTTCCGGGACCCAACGATTTTTTTTTATTATTATTATTTAGATTGAATGCAATGATCACCTTCTTTCTATACAGTGAATATAGACCAATTTCTATTGCAGGGTAAAAAACTATCGCTGAAAAAAAAGTATGAGAAATTTGCTAGTTTTCGGAAAAGATAATGTGTGCTCTCAAGAACACTGCGAGCAAGGGACATATTGAATGACTGTCGGCTATGTATGGGTGCCTTTATCATAAAACGCATATGTAATTGCTTCTTAATATTGATGCAATACATCCATTAATGTTTTCTCACTTAACTTTCTCCCTTTTTTTCTGTTCTCACAAAGCGTTAAGTGCATAGTTCAATATAAACGTTTCTCAAAGCAGACAATTTAAAGAATTTTGGGGCTTATTGAAGGTCCTCATGCTCTTAAACGAATACCGGGACCCCCTTATTTATTTCAAAATTTAAGTTCTCTTGAAATAAGCAGCCGACAGGTAAAGTTTGAAAGAAAATCCTTTGTGAGTTCTATTTCGATGGAATTACGTCATATAATCGCGAATTAAAGTTCACGAAACTATCTCTCGTGTTGGGTTCTGTCGCCAGTACATGTACGATACGCAGTTTGAACGATTTTTGTTTAATTTATCCTACCATGTATTATACACAAGAAGCCTCGCTTGAAAGTATTAAAGAACACGATTTGTTTGGAATTGTTTTATTACTTGTTTACAAAAGTAAAGATTGCTGAAAACTAACACAGACAATTAGTCTTTATACTGTTTATCAACAGTAGCAATTTAAAAAATAGAAATGTAAAAAATGCTAAGCTTTAATCCAACGTGTGGCAAATTCCTTCTGAACATTGAAAATACTTCTTTTAAAGAACAAACATAGAGCTTGACTAACGGGATGACGTGCGATAACATTAGGAATTAAAATGGACTGACATTCTAAGAAACTAAATACAATTACATTTAAAAAAACTAAGTTCTTTATATAAACAGCTATCGTTTCTAGTAACAACAAAGACTAGAAATCCCCTTAAAACCTTGCTTGTACTTTGTCTAATTTTTGCTTCTTTTATTTCCTCATTCACGTTGCCTGTCTATTGCAGGGGCGGATCCAGGATCTTTCTTAGGAGGGGGTGAACCACTAAGGAATAGCGTAACTGACTGGTGAGTTAAACAAATTTTAAAGCAGCACGTCATCTCAGGGAGGTCGGTGCGCACCCCCTGCACCCCCCCCCCCTAGATCCGTCCCTGTATTCGTTTCATTTTTGTTGAAAAAAAAATGCATAACTCCAGCGGAATTTGTTTGCCTTTATCAACTGAGACACTTTTCAACATACACTATCTCTCCTTTTTGTGTGAAATTTGACAGGGCATGTTACAGTAATTTTATGACGTACAAATAACGATGTTATGGCGCCTCGCTTCGGAGTAAAGGGGTAAACTAACGAAACACTCATGTTAACATCTTAGCTTAATTAGTGGCATTAATACTACTGGAAAGGGTATTTTCCATTAAAACACTACTGAACAAAAACAAAGTTATTTATCTTCGCCCGTTCACACCACCAAGTCCTCGACGTTTGCATATAACTGCCTGTCATCGTACATTTTCATATTGATCAGCCGCTACGGAGAGGAGAAAATACCTCTGGTGATTAAGCGTAAAAATTATCACATGAACGGTACACAATCATCAAAAGGTTGAACACCACAACTCTCTAAATACAACAGGCCATGTTGTTCAACAATGGCTAACAAAAAATTCAGCAAATGACTGTGGTTCCTGCTCATGCGTATGACATAGAAATCACGTAAACGAACACGGATGACTCTCTTTCAAGGGACGGTTATGACATCTTTACATCAGGAAAATCAAAGCGATTCATCTCCTGTGTGCCATACAGGTTTATGGAAACCATACAGTGTCCCGATTCTTAGCAGAGTCGATAAAAAAATCTGAAAGTCCTGGATTCCTTACTGAGCTTGCAGAACTGGGCCCAGTTTTTCAAAGGGTGAAAAACGCTATCCACTGGATAAATCGCTATCCTCTGGATAGGTATTGGCAAAACAAATTACAACTAGTAGACTGTTCACTGGGTAGTGACTTATCAGGAGGACAGCGCTGCCCACCCTTTGAACAGCTCCCCTGCTTTTTCGATCGTCCCCGGCCACCCGTTGACCGAGAGCCTGGAGCAGGGCTAGATGGCTATACAACTGTAGTTTAGTCGTCATATTTGTCTTCCTTGTTGGGTAAGAATTTATTCCAGGAAGAAAGTTTGTTCACAGTTTTCTCCAGTCCTCCTCCTCTTGTACCGAAAAGGAAAGGCAGCATAAAAATAGATAGATCGATCATAATGCCCGCGAGGAAAACTTTCTCAAGCAGCTACCTTCGCCACCAACAGTCTCCAGAACTCTAAGGATGATTAACTAGACTCTTACATGTATACTTCTAGGACCAGCAATGTCGAAAGCACGTGTTATTTCCTTTTTCGACAGATTGCCTCTCGAGACACGAGAACGCCTATTGATAAGAAGTAATTGAAGTATCGCCTAGAAACTGCGTTTGCTCATCCTCATTGAACTCAAACTCTAATCCTATACCACAATTTTGTATGTTTAGAGAAACTTTCAATCAACCAAACGCTGAATGAACCTTTACCGTTTTTAAGAAGGACCGTTATATTAGTGGTTAACGGAAACGTCAGCTAGTAAACATTAAAGCGGCGATTGCCATACTCGACGACACATAACTTAACGAGGTTTTGGGGTCAGTGACTCTACCCTGTTCGATGGCACACCAAAAATGTTTGTTCATTTAACTTCCCGTTAGTAACTCTAACCTTTCTTGATGAAAAACATAAAGGTAATCGTTCAATAGGTGCTTTCTACTTGTCTTACCCTGTGTTGGTTCTCCATATCTTTCAGCTGGGTTTTCAAATCAGTGAATGTTGGTCTTGCATCCGGGCCATTTTGCCAGCATTTCAACATTATCTCATGCCTAGGATAAACAAGAACTTAAAATGGATGAAATTATTTTTTCTCATGAAAATTGTCTCCAAAATATCAATTACCACTGCTACTGAATCAGTTTAAGCGTGTAGAGTGCCATTAATCCATCTACAACTACTTCGTTCGAAGTTGACGTGAAATTTCAGAGACTGACCATTACATTTTTGAGCCGAGCGCGGGAAGGATTAAACAATCGTTATGTCATGCAAGAGCTTTTACTTCGATTTTTGACATATTCTTAATTTATTTTGCTTCGCGCACTTTGCCTCTTTTTTTATAATGATCCATCGCTTCCATAGATGTCACAGACGCCAGTAAAAGGGTAATCATTGCCAGTTTAATCTCTCCAAGCGCAAAACTTACAATTTATCATCCACGTGTTGTGGTTTAGGCATTCGGTATCCTTCCTGAAGCAGGCTTGCAATTCTTTTGCCATTCATTCGTGGATACGGTGATCCACCTGAAATCAAAAACAAAAAAACAAACAAAAAAAAACACAGCAGCAACGTCTGGAGTCTACTGATAAAAGCACAAGGACATTCGACAGCGTTTGAAGGAACCTCAACTTAAACAGGGTATTACATAATCAGTCAAATTACGTTCGAAATTTGCCTGTTTCTTACTTAGTCTATGATCAATTGGAACACAGACGTCTGCTACAGATGGCGTCATAACCAGTTTTTGTTTCTCTATAGATTCATTCCATATTGCCGTGTGTCTGTTCAGTAATTGTTCACAGAAGACGTCGAAATGTGGTTAGGATATCAGTGAGACACTCAGCTATCGCCTCGTGTGTATTCCTTCCTCCATGCAATGAATTGTGAACATGCAGAAAAGGAGAAGTTAAGACAGCTGCATAAGCACGATTACAACTCTCGTTTTCGCTGCTTTCTTTTTCTCGTTAACATCTTTTTGTGTTGCAGTAATAATTCAGTTCATGGCAAAGAAAACAGAGTTCTTCTCTAATATTTTTCACAAAACTACCGGTCGAGGATATTTTCTACATAAGATGTCTAATGTACCTATCGTGAAAATCTCGTAAAGGACAACTCCATAACTCCACCTGTTGCAAAATGAAATAAATGATTAATGAACGTTAAAATAACATTTGATGACCTATTTCTTTAACACAAACATTTGAAAAACAAAAGCAGCGCCAGCGGATGTCAAAAATTGCTTGCTTGACCTTCTGCTCACTAAGTAGCCTGTAACCAGACTTGATCTGTAAGTAACTGGAGGATACAGACGAGAGCAATTTATCAGAGGATAAAGAAGACCACCTAGGACAATGAACGTAGTTCTATCGTTAAAGAAACATTTTATTCTAGTAGCCAAAATAGTATTTCAACCATCAACTTTTTATATAAACGTAATGACAAACATAGCGATAACGAGGCGTCACCGAATTTACTTACACATCACTTTTGGTGGTGTACGTTCCATACAACAGCGCTTCATAAGCAGTCCATTTGACTGGAAGACGGCCCTAAAGATTAATGAATTTCATGAAACGATTCAATGTGATTTAGGTCAATTTTGCGCACGCATAGGGTGTGTGCAGACAGATTTCTTGTCTACATGCGCGTATAATTTTCTCTCGGTCAATGGTCTAGTAGTGTAACAGCAACATTCGTACCTTATCCAATAACTATATGTTTTAAACGAATTGGCCGACCTAGGAGGTCTGGGTATCATACTAACCGTAGATCAAATTTTAAGCCTTTCCTTCTCTTCATTTTCGGTCTTCATTTTGCCGGTTTAGTAAAAAAAAAAAAGAAGGCAATAAAGACTCCTGACAGATTCGGACTTGGACCGACAGTCTCCACAAGATCAAAAAGTGAAAACCTTATCATTATTTTGGCAAGAAGTGCGCTGCGTAATGGGACAAACATTCTTTGCCTAGCAGACGATTTGCAAGGAATATTCGTGGTTTACACTTTAACATTAGGAATAGACAAGAGGTAACGATGTAATGCACATAAAGTGTGGCACTGTTGAAGGTTCAGATATCTGATCAAGGAGCTATTTCATTATTTATATTTTATCATTCTTTATTTCCTTACCTTTGTCTTTCTTTCATAAGTGTTCTCCTGCTGAACATCTCTAGCCATTCCAAAGTCTGTTACTTTACACGTTTCTCTTTCACCAACCAACACATTTCGAGCTGCCAGGTCTCGGTGGATAATCTGTTATAAAGGATATCAAATCATTCAAAAATTCTGAAAATCAGACGTATAAGCAAACACAAATAAATAACGTATAAATTACGTAAGAAAATCTGGCATTCTTGTAACCTGTCAATAACTTATCTCTTGCAGTTGAAATTCCACCTTGAAAAAGTCGTTTCGTTCTTTTCATAATTCCACAATTCCTGTTGTGAACAGATTTTTCCCCTAATGCTGGAAAGTGCTGCTAAAAAATTGTAGAAAATATCTAACTTACAGATTTTGAAGACAGGTAACTCATGCCATCAGCGATTTGCCAAGCAAACTTCATCAGCTGTTGTGACGTCAGACTTGTTTGTGGTTTGATATCCGGGTCTTTGTAATAAGTGTCATTCAGTCCACGGCTCTTTCTCAGGTATCCCAGCAGGTCTCCATAAGGTACATACTCGATCAACACCAGTAGTGGCTCTAGGGAATACATTTAGAAATAAATCTTCCAAACCTTGGACTCAGTTCCTGTTGACCTCGAAAAGGCACTTTTATCTTAACTTCGTCGTGCTAGATTCTTTACACATGACAATAAACAAAACTGTTCGAGTAGTATAAATCCACGACGAAATAATGATGCTTAATGTAAAACATTATATAAACTGAAATTCAACAGAAATACAGCGCATAAACGATAGTAGGTGAATTTATCTAGTGTAAAATCTAATGAATGGTGTTCTTTGACAGAACATACCGTCAATCTCTAATTCACGTGCACGATATGGCTATTTCAATTTAAATTCAACACTTCACCAGTTTCTGTGACACGTCCCAGTAGTTTGATGACATGAGGATGTGGTTTGAGCTGCTTCATTGTGTCAAGTTCTCTCAGCAAATCTCTCCTGTCTGATTCGGGAGAATTGACTGCAAAAGGAAAAAAAATGAATTAGGCCAAAAGTATACACTATAGCTGTGTTCCATAGTTGTAACAAGCACTCGCCATGTTATCCGGTGTGACGATTTTTAATCGACGATATGAACGTCATTATTGCGTCTCAAAAACTCTTGTATGTTTTATTACTGACACTCCAACAACAACAGCAACAATGACTACAGCAACAACAAACACCAAACTAACAAACATTGGTAGATTTAAATGAATTTCAAAGAAACGATAACTGTAAGTAGGTAACTGTACAGTGTTTTCAGTGAAAGATTGCCGGATCACTGGTGTTCAGCAAATATTTGTTGAAACGGTTGACGAGTACTAAGCACCAGCAAACCATTAAGACACCGACTTGAACGTAGGTTGAAAATGTCGGTCAGCTGAAATATAGGAAACTTGGAAATAAATGAAGAATTTTCTAGTTTAGGGGGACTTGGAAGTAACAGCAGAACAAAATTTACATTTAAGCATTTTAACAGCAACTGTCGTCTTTCCAGGCCTGCCTCGAAGTCCCATTGCCGTTCCCTTGGAAACCTGACCAAAAGCACCTTTACCAATTGTCTTTTCTATAGTGACGTGTTGCCTTGCAACTTCCCAAGAACGTGTTGATGGATGAAGAGGCGCGTAATCAGCACTTTGAACAACATGTTGTTCTTTGGAGTTGTCTGTCGTTGCTTCTGTTAAGTCCATGTATTCTGAGCGAGGCTGGGTGGAGTTAGTGGAAACAGGACTACTTGGCTCAACTTCACTCAATGCTATTTCATTCTGATGAACAAGAGATGATGAATATTGTTTTCAACTACCTAGACAACTTCATATATAGTGGTATTGAGTACAAGGACATTTTACAGATAGTTTGATCTTAACCCTTGGATGTACAAAGGGGAGGGGAGAAGAGATTACCGCCCGTCGAGGTTTTCACAATTTTGGCTGCCTTTAGCTCGTGCTTCGCACAAGCCACAATTGCACAAGATATCACTGTGTTAAAGCGTGATCGGCCGAGAACCTCAAACAGCGCTATTTTTGATTTTAGGAAAGTTTTCTGACATTTCTCGGAGCTCAGCTACCAGGAGCTTGCCATTTTCTCACAATTTCTTGCTTGGCAGCTTGAAATAACTTTCTTTGGTCTACCTTGTGACCTTCAGTAGTAGCATCACAACGTAAATGTTTGTTTCTCTAAACCGCTGATGTATTGTAGGATTATAGTGCTGTTTAGATGGATATCGCTCCTTCTTCATAACATCTCGTCTAATTCATGAAAAAATTCCACAAACACGCAACGATGTTCTTCGCACAATAACACTGATCTAACACTACCATGTCAATGTAAACTATGACTATTTTTTTTTCTCAGAAATCGCACAATTTTCCGTACTTTTGTTATTCATTCCGCAAATTTAGATTCTCTCAAGTCTTCCATGTGTGATCGATATGAAAATAAATTTACATGTGTGGAATTTAATAAAGTTTAAGACACTCACAGAATTATTTGCATCACTTTGCTTGTTTTAATTTTTTGTCTTAAAACGTTGATCCAGAACAGTCCAGCGTACTATTATAAAGAAAATCGTAGGAAGAAATCAATTTGCTTGTACATCAAAGAGACGAAGTCTGAACCTGACTCTTAAAGTGCCTGAAATTCCCCAGTATTACGTTTTATTATGCTGTCCTCCTGCTGCGAGAATGGTGTGAAGTATTTCTAGATGTAATTAGTTGTGAATGTAAAACAAACTTGTGCAATAAAGTAAAACGAAAAAAACTAGTAACCCTGAAACAACAAATAGATTATCTTACATCATATACTCCTCTGTTGTCTTCATATTGCCTGAAAATGTAAGAAAGATAACACCGAAAGTCAATTTGGCTAAGTTTCCATAATCGGATACCTGATGTCATATTCTTTCAGTCAAAAACCAATAACCTTTTAGTCTCGTAATAATCATCTCCAGAATAAAGGCCGGCATACGGTTTGTTTACACAAAAGTCTGGATAAACAGAAACAATTATAATTATTGTTTAGTATTATTTGATTAGGAATGACTGGACTGGGATCAATCCAGTTCCAAAAGTCACTAACATATTACAAAAAGGTTTTACCAGGTACTCTTTCACGACTAAAGTGAGAGGTTTATTAATTAGGGATGTGCCGTTATATCGTAAATAAAAGGGTACACAGTCTTACCGTTTTGTTCCTGCTGCACCTAAGGAACAAAAGAAGAGACTGTTACATGTATTCTAAGCATTTAATGAGGAGACACACAAACCTGTAATAAATAAAACAGCTCCTCAAAAAAGAAATTACTTTATTACCTTTCTTGTGCAGCCACACCACGTAGATAATGAGGAGAATTATTATAAGAACAAGAATTCCAATTATAGCTCCAAACAAGACATCTTTACAAGAGCATTCGCATTTTTTATCGCCTATGAAAAAGGAAAGAGAAAGTCCATTTCAAAAACAACATCATATAGACTGAATCATAAATGAGCTTCGCTGAGATGCATTTGATTCACAACATGGTACAGTTTGGACAAGATCACTTAAAAACAGAGAGATTTTACACTCCTGCTCAGTAAAGGATATAAAAAATAAAATACTTTACTCTCAGAAATCTGTCTTGCAACGAGTGTTGTGTATGTTCGTCCAAGGGTAAGAATTCTTTCCAAACACACTGCGAATAAAAGCTGCCCCAAAGAACAATGACCAGTAGCATGGCTCATACTTCCTGTCAAACGGCAGCAGAGAATATGAGCTGCTGAAAAGCAAAATATTGACAAAAAAAAAATAGCTCTTTCGCGTACTTGTTGGTTGTTGTGTACTGATTGGAGAATCGGTAGGAAGCTGTTCATCAGTAATTGCTTGTATGGATTCTGGATCAATTTGGAAGTCACCAAAACCGTCGCCCTCTGCTGCTATTTTCAGAACAGAGAGAACGTCGAGGATGTTTACACTTTGAGTGAAATCCAAGGATAAATAAGCAGTCACGCTGCCACACCTAATAACAGAAATGAAGCTATCAAGTTACATTGCTTTGAATATGTTTTAGACAATTTCAATGCACAAAGGTAATACATTCTAAAGAATCTGTTGAGCTGCGTCCTCGGCAAGAGAAACACAGGTGTCTATGAACTTGAAGTTGATAAAGGTTAATTTACTGCCATAGTGTGAAAGTGAAACCAACTATTCTAGCGTTAGCCCATCGTCCTTGCTCTGACAAAGAGATAACGAGTGAATGTCAGGTTCACAAACTTGCTGCGGTGATTATCCTTTAATAACTTGATGTTGATAAAACAAAATAACAGCTATGCGTTTAAAAAAAGATAAAAAAGACATTCCGCTAGTCCAAAAACAAAAAAACTTTCGTATTCCTTACAAAAAACGTTCCCTATCATATAACTGAACAATGACAATAAGTAATTTCCAATTTATGTTATGCTGGTAATCCAAATGATCTGCTATTAATCTGTTATAACTTACATCTGAAAACAGAGGAACTAATGACCAATCAATGAAAATCGTGATTGGAAATCACTTCAATCAATATTAATCAGTAACTGTTAGCTATCAAATTTCCTTAAGAAATAAACTTTAACTGCGATAAACCGAAACGTTGGTGGCTTCCTGTGCTTCCCCTCCTCCATTTACCGCATTTTATTTCCCTCTTTTAGCAATTTTCAAGGTACAATCCTCATTTAACCCTTAACGGTTAACAAAAATGACATAAAAAGGAAGATTTCATACTTGCAGTTTTTGACTTCTACAGTTTTGAATATTTTTTCAAGAGCACCTTCACGTTTGATCTGTCCATTGACCTAATAACATAAGCACATTTGACACTAACAGAAAGGCATATAGTTTTATTATTTCAGAACTATGGCGGATTTGGACGTACACAGCACTCCATTCATCTTACACTGTGAGATATTTACGACTTTTACAGCCTTACAATTACTTTTCAATTATTTGCCAAATCACGATATTCTGCTTAACCTTGTCCAATAATTGTTAAATTTCTCTAAAGTCACTTCCATAATGGGGCGAATTAGTAGGGGTCGCTTTATATTCAATAGAGGACGCTAAATCGAATCATGACGGTATAGTGCAGACACGTTTTAGGTATATGATCAGTTAGTTGAAGCAAAAAGAAATGGCTGCAAGAAAGTTCGAATTTAAGCTGGAGGCCTAAGTAAAAATTCCATATCTAACGAAGTAGCAGCTAATTTGAAAATCTGATAAGAAACTCTATGTAGCAGTTTATTGGTGAGTAAAAGAGATTTACATTTTACTTACCATTTCACCTATCTGTTCGCAGGTGTCTGAAGGGTTATCGTCACAGCCCTTGTTTGTAACGGTTAACTTTATTAGAATGGTTTTAGCTCCCACAACTAAACGGAAAAAGAAGTGCTAAGATCACGTTAAAGTATTCAACAGAACTAAACCGTTCCATCGCTGAAAAAAGAGAGAAGAAAGCAAGGAACTAGACAGGGTGGGAGGGAAAGAAGGAAGAAACAAATGGTCACAGATGGATGACGGGGAGGACCGACTAATGAACAGAATTCTAAGAATAGTGTAGAATACAGTGCACTCGGCCGCATAAGCTTTGAACATCGCCATTAGTTGTTTTGCTTTTAAAAACAAAACCAGTTACAATACATATCGAATAATAAAAGGAACGGTTTCTCAGTTTACGAGATATGTAAAGAGTAAGAAGTGCTGCTTGACGCATCAAAGTTGCGATCGAAGTTGTAACTTAAAGCCATAGAGTTCACAAGAACACTTAAAGAGTGTCCATTCCGCAAAGCTTTAGAAGATATTGGGCAAATATGAAAGGCCTCATCGTTCCTCTTTACGTGCTTCAACTTTCCTCTTTAACATGCCTAAAATATAAAAGTGTTCCAAGTTGTCGTCGAACCCTAATCAAAGAAAAGATAATTTTTATTGTATTACATAAATGCTAGCTTACCAACAGTGACGCTGACAGTAGCATTGCCTCCTGTGCCAACTGTGTTTACAGGAACACAAGTGTACACTCCGTCGGCTTCAACTGTGACATTAAACACACCTGAAGCACTGTTACCAACAAACTTGCCATTAAAGTAGAAATGATACTCAGCTCCAGGACTGGCGTCTGTTTTGCAATTCAAAGTCATTATACCGTCATGAAGTAATGTAGTGTTACTAGGAACTGTTGTGAGGGTTGTTGCATCAGGTGCATCTTCAAAAAGATAACATTAACCTTAAAAGACATCATTCATTAATCAATGTTAATGTATTTCGATATATTTGTTAGGTAGTAGTGTAATCTCACTGGAAATTGCAAGAGTCTTGTTTTGGTCTGTGCAACTCGAAAGCAAAAATATACTGTAACTCGATCCTTGAGATTAAAGATCCATAATCTGATAAACAAACTATTTTAAATGATAAAGAGCATTATCGTTTGTCTCACGATGTAGTCACTTGAGATGTAGATCGCGACGTTTCGACTGCTTACTGCTAGTCTTCTTCAGGCGATAAGGTCGACTCATTGCACGGTATCATTTATATCACAAAGGTCGGCTGTGATTGGTGCATTTCGATCCTCCTATTGTTCCATTGTTCTGGCGAGTAGCTGTTCCCTCAGTGGTCCGCTGTTGTACCGTTCTCCTGTTGTTGTGTTTTTTGATCGTGGGCGTCCATGCTCAGGAATTTCAATTCCACTATCCCTGTTGATGTTATTAGGGTGAAGTCTTATGTGAATAGCTTCCTTGACCCTACGTGTGTACCAGTGAGGATCTCAATCAATAAATCGCATGGATGCTTGCTCAGCGACTCTGTGTGCGCCTCTGGTGGGAACTGGCGGCCGAACTAGCATCCATGAGATTCCCGAGGGAAAGAATCAGACTGACGCAGAGAGCTAAGGGAGATACGAAGAAAGAACCCGAATCAACAGCACAGAGCATAACATCTACTCTTTCTGCGGATGACGCTGCAGAGGTACTCGACGAGGTTAAATCCACTATCCAGCGACTCTTTAATACCACCAAAGACCGTCAACAGCGCAATTTTGAGAAAATTTTGCTGGAGAAACAGTTTTCCGTTTCTGCTACAACTTTTGTTGACAAAACGAGGTGGGTTATCAACCTGTCATCCAGGACCCTTAACGAAGCTGAGGTGTCCTTACTGAAGAAAGGTCTAAATTTCGCCGTGACTCCTACAAGCGTCCCAGCCACCGAGATCATCGCCAAGATTGAGTCAGCAGTCAGGCCACTGGATGCAGAGCGAGCAGACACAGTCAGGAGATCTGTCAACACCATCCTTCAACAGGCACAACCACCCACGCCCAACATCACGAAGGAACAGCAGGAGGCTCTTAAAAGCCTAAAAGAGGACAACTCCATCATGGTCCTTCCAGCTGATAAATGTCGCGCCAGCGTAATCCTGGACGCTGACGCATACCACGCAAAAATGTCAGCGTTAATTGATTCCGGACCATACCAGCTGCTCAACAAAGATCCGACAGACCGCTTGACCCGGAATCTGAGAAGCTGCTAACTCTGAAACGGAATGGACACATATCACAGGCGGTTCAACCACCTAGGATCTATGGTTTGCCGAAGATCCATAAGACCGCCACACTGCTTAGGCCAATTGTGTCGTGTGTCAATACCTTTGCATACGACCTGTCTGCTTTCTTGGTTAACTTATTATCTCCTCTTGCAGGTAACTCGAACTTCACAGTGAAAAACTCAACTGACTTCGCCCCCATCATCGCCAGTGAAGAGATCCAAGACCACGAGATCATGGTGTCTTTCGAGCTAGAATCACTGTTTACCAACGTACCGATCGAGGGCGCTGTACAAGCCGCGCTACAAAAAATGGAGAACGACGAAGGCCTGCTGACCGCACGACACTTACACCAGTTCAAATCGCGGACCTCTTGGATTTTGTATTAAGATCTACGTACTTCCAGTACAACGGATCGATTTACGAACAACGAGACGGCGCAGCCATAGGGAGCCCTGTATCCACGGTTATTGCTAATCTCTATATGCTCTACATGGAGATATTGCAAGAACCAGCAATAGAGTCAACACCTTGCAAGCCTAAGATCTGGAAACGCTACGTAAATGATACTTTCAACATCCTGGATCGGGATAGAGTTGCCGACTTCCTGCAACACCTAAACAGTCAACAACGATCAATCCGTTTCATCACGGAGATCGAAAATAACAGCAAGATCGCCATTCTCGACACGTCAGTTTGTAGAGAACCTGATGGCCGCCTTACCACCAGCGTCTACAGGAAACCAACACATACTGATCAGTACCTAGTGTATGATTCACACCACCCTCAGTCAGTAAGGCGCCGTATTGTGAAGTGTCTGTGCGACCGGGCTAAACGTCTCGTGACCAAACCATCAGTAATCGCTGGAGAAAAAAAAAAGAAAAAACATCTGTCATCTGTAGTTGTTTCTAACGGATATCCCTCCTCTTTTGTACAGAAGATCACAAAGGCACGAACAACCCCAAGAAGAGAGCCCGTCGCGGAATTTAAATCCACCGCCGTTTTACCTTATGTCCAAGGAGTTTCGGAGTCTCTCCGCCGCTGCCTAGAACAACAAGGCATTCGCACCGTCTTTAAGTCCGACACGACGCTTCGGTCACACTTAGTGCGACCAAAGGACACCGTCAACCCGGCTAAACAAGGTGTTGTCTACAGGATTCCCTGTGAGTGCGGCAAAGTCTACATCGGGGAAACAGGGAGATCTATGCAGGAGAGGATCAAAGAACACGACAGGATATACGACTCGCCCGTACTCAGACCTCCGCCGTTTCTGAACACACCCACGAGACCGGCCACTATCCTATCTGGAATGAGTTCAAGTTTATTGATCGAGATCCTCACTGGTACACACGTAAGGTCAAGGAAGCTATTCACATAAGACTTCACCCTAATAACATCAACAGGGATAGTGGAATTGAAGTTCCTGAAGCATGGATGCCCACGATCAAAAAACACAACAACAGGAGAACGGTACAACAGCGGACCACTGAGGGAACAGCTACTCGCCAGAACAATGGAACAATAGGAGGATCGAAATGCACCAATCACAGCCGACCTTTGTGATATAAATGATACCGTGCAATGAGTCGACCTTATCGCCTGAAGAAGACTAGCAGTAAGCAGTCGAAACGTAGCGGTCTACATCTCAAGTGACTACATCGTGAGACAAACGATAATACACTTTATTATTGCATCTACCACGATATATAACAAAAACTTTTTCCTCGACGTAAAGTATTTCTATTAAATGGAGTTATGTTTTCTTAGTTTAAATAGGCAGTAGTGTAGTCCTATTGGGAAAATGCCAGAGTTGTTCTGTGTATCTCAAACACAAAAGTAAAGTGTAATTTTTCTTTTAGAACTTTACAGAAATGAAGACTATTAGGAAATTCATTAACAAGGCGTGCAATGTATTAGTAAGATATTTGTAATTATAAAGGTGTTATGTTTGTTTTGTCAGAACTACGACAGCGCTCACTGGTTAATTCAACAACATTGATTTCTTTAAGATATTATAAGGAGAAATCTTGTGAGGAAATAAATCATCCAGTAATACCCAGGATTATAGGAAGGTTGTTGAGTGACGGTAGTCAACGACAGAAAGAGGATAGCAATTATGTTGTGTACTTACATAACACTGTAACAGTTATAACTTCTGCAGGTCCATCACCAAAGTCATTGAACGGAATGCAACGATAGTTCACCTGCTTCACTCTTTCATTGAAAGACGTTGCGATCACCGAGACGTCACTGCCAGTTGTGTCATTAACAAAATTGTCCTGATCTTTGTAGAGTCGATACTTTGCAGGTGGGTTGGCCTTTGAGCTGCAAGTGATGCTGAAGGATGTATTCACTACAACTGACCTGTCGCTCAAAGAAGTCCTCAGATTTGCGTCTATTGGACGATAGTCTAAATTCAAAGAGAAAAATGTGTCACTTATGTACACGTAACTTATGCCATCCTGTAGAAATTTCATGTAGTTCAGTTTTATTAATTTGAAGTTTAACAGTAAGTGCACTTTCATTTTGCTTATATAAACTAACCAAAAGCGAAAATAGTTCAAAGAAGAAGGCCCATAACCAAGAGCAATGAGTCACCATTAAACATAAGAAAAACAATAATTTCGTAATTACATAATCAACATAAGAGCAGGAAATGTAGCTTTTTATCGACTTGGCGCCAGAGGAGAGCATCCAGGGACGAGGTCAGTTATACTGCGCGCAAGACTACAGTGTAATCAAAACACCAGATTGTAGCGTTTCGACTCTGTGAAAATGTGAAAAGGGTTGCATGATGTTTTGATGATGTCAACCTTTCATCTCGACCAATGGACCTCGAAATAGACAGGCTTAATTTTAGGTCAAGGGAAACAAAAACCAGTGAAAAAAGGTAGATGGTTAGGAATAACCGAGTTCGAATAAGCGGAGTCCAACCCGTCTCGTTAGTTTTCTTGCTAGACGTATGTGACATAGATCACGGAGGCCTTCTTGCCCCTAAAAAAAATCACAAGTAAGAAACCCAAGCAATAGTTTGGAGTGTTTAGTGTACGGAATTAATGTAAATAAATAATAGTGTATTTATATGCAGGATATGCATCACTTCTGACCCCTCATTAAAAAAAAATAATAAAACGTATGTAAAGTTTGACCTCTTACTATTTAACAATTATTCGCCAAAGGCGAAGTGAATATTCACCAATGTTCAGTGAGCCTAAGGCGAATAATTGTTTTAGTATAAATTTCAGAGGTGAATATCAAGGACTACAAAATAACGGACTACAACATAATAATACTACTTTATTCAAATACAGAGTACAAAGAGTATTTGAAAAGGAGGACCATGAGGTTATCCCTATTTAGGTCCCCTAACTAAAATTACAATCTAAAATTTAAAATTTTAAAATATCTATTACGTAAATAATTAACAATTTAAAATTTAAAAATTTGAAATATCTGCTAAGTAAAGAATTGACAATCTAAAATTTAAAGATTTGAAATATCTATTATGTAAGTAATTAACAGTCCAAAATTTAAAATCTAAAATATCTATGATATCTATGATATTAGGTACTGTGGCATATAATTAATGAATATTCATCCACTTTTTAAGGCTTGATTTGAACCTGTTTGCATTAATGTCGTTGATGTCGTGTCCGAACAAGTGGTTTGGCAAATTATTCCATTCCTTAATAATTCTAACAAAGAAGGAATACTTGAAGGCGTTAATTCTTGCTGATTTCGTTTGGATCTTAAATGGATGGTTAGCTCTAGTACTTTTGCTTCTACAACACTCAAAATAATCGTTGAAGTCTAAACCATTTAATCCGAACACTGTTTTATAACATTCTACTAAGGACAGGTACTCTCGTCGATGCTGAAGTGAGTTCCAATTTAGTAATTTGCATCGTTCTTCGTATGGCATCTCACGGGGTTTTTGCCCAAGAGCAATTCTTGATGCTCTTCGTTGTACTTTTTCAATAGCTAGTAGATCTTTGACTAGGTGCGGTGACCATACAGGACATGCATATTCTAGGATCGGTCTCACCAATGACTTGTAAAGCATAGAGAAAATTTCTTTGTTCTTACTGCCAACTGTACGCTTTAACAAGCCCAGCACTTTGTTTGCTTTGTTCACAATTACGTCCACGTGATTCGACCAGGATAAATCTCTTGACATGTTAACACCTAGGTCTTTATATGAGTCAACAAATCTTAATTCTTTATTTGACAGGTAATAAGGATGTGTACTTTTGTCCTGCTTATGCGTTATTCTCATTACTTCGCATTTCTCAGAGTTGAACTTAACTTGCCAACTCTTTGTCCAGTTTTCTAGAGAATCCAGGTCAGACTGTAGTGCAAACGTATCATCGACAATGTTGAGTTCACGGTAGATAAAAACACAGACGCAATTGTTCGTGTGCATACACGTATGCAGCCGTAGTTTTAATAATAAGCTTACATGTACATCGATTGTCAATCAATGTATTCATCGAGTTCGACAGTAAAACAAACGAGCGAAACACTACGAAAAATAAATTCATCCGGTACCTTTGTTTTGTCGTTGCTGACTTCATTCACAGATGTCATCGTCGCCTTAAAATGAGTAGCTTTAGTTTGAAGAAAAATACATTTCGGTCAATCGATCTGACCTGCTGCCGATCAACGCAACCACTGTGTTTACGATACTTGAATCAATCTCGTTCCCAGAGTCTTCGTTCCCTTAACCAGCGGTCGGAAAACGAGAGCTCTGGGAGCAACCATTTTGAAATAACCGAATTCTGGTGATTCTGCCTATCCGGTTTCACTGCGCAGTCTGCATCTATGACGCATGCCTGAAACGGTTGCTCCCAGAGCACTCGTTTTTCGACCGCTGGTCAAGGGGAACGAAGACTCTGGGAACGAGATTGGCCTTGAATACGAGTTCTTGAAAAGATTTTTGGTCCAAGGGCGAAAGCAGTATTTTGAAAATTCTCCATCCTTTCAAATATCCTGGACTTCGAGTGATGTCTTTCGAATAAATGAAAACTTCATTCAGCAACTGTCCGCCATATTTACTTGCCGAGATGGCAAAGAGGGAGAGCTTAGTAGCCAAGCTCTAGCGGGGTGAATAAAGCGTCATATGATGACCTTTCGACCAATCAGAATGTCCAGTTCTTATATTCACCTCTAGAAATTATACTTAAATGTGATATATAGATTTAGGCCAGCCTAAAAACGTAGCTCCTGGGCCGGGTTGTTCAGAACCCGATTAAGCTAACCCAGGATAAGGAAGAATTTTGATCTGAGTTTTGTGACTTTGCGGTGAGATTTTCTGTATAATGTTTGGCCTTCTGTTTTGAGTTTCAATAATCACAAAATACACAAAACAGAAGCAGCGAAAAACATTTGTATAGAAGAAAAAGTTATTAAAAAATTATTATTCGGTTAACTTTTAACCCTAGATTAGCGTTAACCGGCTCCCAAACAACCCGGCCTGCCCTGCTTTCAACAAGTTAACCTGACATGAGCCCGCGATTCAATCGGAAAACCAGCACTTGGTCAGCGGTCAACTTCAAAAAAACACGTAACCTCGATGAGCTATAAACTTGAGCCCGCGATATGGTCACGTGGTACAGGTTAGCGGATACCTTGATTTGAGAAGTGTCAATTGGTCATAGCACGTAGGTCAAATATCAAAGAAGTACGACTTTGCATTTAGTGCACCAGTTTTTCTCAGGTTTGTAGTTTAGAAAAGATTTTCCCACCTGGTCAAAGACCAGCTACAGGCGGTTTGGGATCGGTATTTTGGCCAGCTATGCCCCCATGCCGATGGACATGAACGTCGTTTGTCGTTTCGATTCATCTCGTTCCTGTGCTTCAGACAAATCAAGGATCCGGATGGAAACCCCACAGTCCTTGCCAAAATATTTCCAGCTCGTCTGAGCGAAGCCGAATCACTGCAATTGTCTTTTTCTTCTCCCATTTTTCCTTCTTTTACACATCGTTTGTCGTCCGTTTCCGGCGTCACGCATCGTATGATCGTATGAAATAAAAATATACTACGCCGTCGGCTCGTAGCATGACACGGGTTTTAAGACTTGTAAACTTTTTTGGTAAAGCTCAAAACAAAATGGTAAATCAACAGAATACCGGTAACTTAAGAGTCAATGTCAGTAATTTTCAACTGTGGCCGTGCAATAGCGAAAAAACGAAAACTCTGAAAAAAATTCTCACGAAAGCCCTTAGTAAACTACTTCTAAAAATATATATTTTACCTCGATCCGATAAATATTTTGGACGTACGGAGATAAACTTGGTTTCGCAGCTCTCAGACCAGATTTTAGGCGTCTGATACCGAACACCGCTAAGACCTCCTTTGAAAATCAAAACACCTTTTCCACGAAACAGCAAGTAACTAATCAAATAAAGCAGACGATAATACACATTTTGAGTGGTTATTTTCTCAGTTTAAATTAAAACTGAATTTTTGACAAATTTTCCAGTATTTACAATAATTCGAGCGATTTTTCGCTCCCAAAAATTCACAAAATTAAGGGCCTAAAATCATTGACTGGTACCTCGCCTTGTGTATCGAGACTTATTCCACGTGAAAGAGCACTATTTCTTCTTGCAGAATCCATTGTCAAAACCGTGAGCTACTTAAAATAAAATTACTGAGGTCGAAAAATACACGAAGTACTTTCGAGAAATTTGAGCTCTTTGATAGTGGCGTAACAATGTCGAAAGGTGACACAAACATAACGATAATATATTTTCGAAACTCAGCGCTTTAACAATATTTGCTGTCACTCACAAAGTAATGTTTACAAGACTATTTTACGTGATTTGCCATCTCTTTTGAGGAAAAATTAAAGAATTTGGCCGTTTATTTTGATCTCGCGTTCCTAAGTGTACACGGGTCACGTCATGTTTGTCAAGGGTTGAAGGTGAGGCACTCGTTATCAAATCAAATTGAAACATTTTCCAGACAGAAATTGCTCACTAACACACACAGTAATAACTTGAAATGGATGGCTCTTCATACCTTTCGACGGACTTTCTGGACATTGAAGAAATCCTGGACTTAAAAGTCGTAAACCACACCTCCGACGAATTCAAAGCAACGGATTACAGTTGATTGCGTTACAATTCACAAGGAGACCGCTGGTCAAAGAAATATAAGGTCGATCAAGCCAAGGAAATTAAAGAAATATTTTGAAAAAGTATAAATTTTGACACGAGCCGCTACCACTTTAAAAGGTGCATGAAGACGACGTTACTGTTGTAGTTATAATTAATTTTTCGAGGAAAAAAAAACTGTAGGTTTGGCGCGGGTGGGCGGAGAGAAACGAAACGTTTCCTTATATGGTGACAAAGATAATCCTTCACTGTGCAAACTTGGGGTTAGAACATCATCTCATTTATTGAGATATTTACTGGATTAAATGTGCTCTCATTTTGAACCCCTTTTACTTTACCTTATTGGGATTATGATATCGAAAAATACCCGCGTCACTGTGAATTCAGAGTGCTACAGAGTCGTCTGTTACGCTGTGTTAGTTGCTGTTGTTGTTGTTCTGAATTCGTATTGACTTTCAACAAGAGAAATATTGGGGTATCGTGTTTTATCGGGATATCGTGGTTTAAGTATATGTGTTGAATGGCACTGTGTGAATACGCTGCTCAAGTTGGCGGACAATGCGGAGCTAGCGCAGAAAACCCAGGCAGCTCTCAATGTATCTCAATCGCAAAATGTGACAAGCACATAAGAATTCACCGGAGGTCTTTTGGTGCTGGTTTTGCGGATTCAAACGTAAAGACTGAGGCAGGACTTCTCGCCAGGGCAGGTATGCATTAACGTAACTCTTTGGAAATGTGAACTTGGCAGGCTTTCTGTTCAAGTGTAAGGGGATTGGGGGAGGGAGGCGGAGTTAATCATGTACCGATACACCTAAGAGAAGTAATCATAACCCTAATTTGAAACATTGCAGTGGGATAGAATGTTTTTTTAGAGCAAAATTGTGGCACAGTATACTCAGTACTGTAGGGAAGTCAACTTTACGACGTTCAGCAGATCAACCATGCTGCGTGTCTTGTCCTCTTGTGCTGCAACGGTACGAAAATCACTTCACGGGCTCGATTACATAGCGGCAGACGGCGGGAAGGCTTTCGACGAAGTGATTGAAATGGTACTAAAGCTGAGTAATGACGACAGGGTATGAGTAAGCCGCTTGCAGAAGGTGCTGAAGGAAGCAAAGCAGTACATCACAGGCGATTATAAGGTATGGAGGAGGGCGATATTATAACCTCATAGTCCCTGTCCAAACTTTTAGAAAAAATATTTCGAAAGTGTGTAGATATTTGTATGTATTTTGAGGAAGAATTTGAGCGATGAGATAATTAAGCGCAGAAAAATATGCGCAGTCATTACCATGATAGACATGTACATATGCGTTTAACCCTGCCTTGAACACAACGGGCAGGGATTCCGCTTGTGGTGCAGAGGGAGAGGGGTATGTGATGGAAAGCAACTTCCAAAATATTCAAAATCTAAGAAATGTAGGGTTTATTGAAAGTTAGTTTCTCAGCCGGTCAGGCAGCCAGCCAGCCAGTCAGTCAGTCAGTCAGTCAGTCAGTCAGTCAGTCAGTCAGTCAGTAAGGAGGTTATCTTTTTTATTATTATTATCTTGTATGTATCGTTATTATAAGTTTATGCTTTCCGTTGATCTTTGAATGATGCCATGACGATGACGTAATTTGTTAATACCATACACCGACATACCCTCTTACTGCAGGTGCATGGTTCAACTCATGCAACCACACCCGACCACTGTAGCAGTTACGCCCTAAGCGACCCCAAAGACCAAGCTTTTCGATCGGATTGTGCCCACTGTCAGGAAGACAGGTGCCTTTCGTGTGAGATGCTTAAGGGTGCTCTAAAGGAGATTGGAAATGTTGTAGCTGAGTCCCCACTGACGGAAGATGAACGGGATGACATGCAGTATACTTTCCGCCATGGAGTGCAGGCTATAGAGTCTTGGAAAGCGCACCAACTTCGGTCTTTGCAACAAGACAAGGCAAGAACCACTGCTCTAGAAAGTCTGGATGAGTCATCGGTACTAATAACCCAGGACTGGGCTGCTGAAGTGGCTACCACAAAGATACCGGAAGACTCCAGTTGACTGGTTCGGCAAGAGTGGTATCTCGTGGCATGTCAGCGTATTAGTTCGGAGGTTGGCCGGTCAACTGCAGCAGCAGACCTTTGTCCACATTTTAGAAAAGTCCAGTCAGGACGCTGATGCTGTTGTCCGAGTTCTCCAACACACACTGAGGTCACTGAAAGTGGAACATCCCGATATAAAATTTGCGGCACTTAGACAAGACAACGCTGGGTGCTACCACAGTGTGGCGATGCTATCAGCATGCCGTCTAATGGGGACAGCAACTGGAATCCATGTCAAAAGGATCGACTTTAGTGACCCTCAAGGAGGTAAAGGCCCTTGCGACAGGAAAGCCGCTACCATCAAGACTCACGTGCGACAATACATTAACGAAAGCCACGCTGTGCTGACAGCGCACGACTTTAAAGAAGCCATGCTGTGTCATGGACGGATTAATGGTGTTCGTGTAACCTTAGTCACTGACGTCCTCGAGAAGCCACAACAGGAGATGACAGGCCGCTGGGAGGGAATCAGTAGCTTGAACAACTTCTTCTACCATGAAGACTGTGTCACCGTATGGAAAGCATACAACATTGGAGAGGGAAAGAGTATATCATGGTCTCAATTACAAGGTAACAACTACAACTGAACAAAAAAGATCTAATCGTAGCAACTCTTATTCTTCGGCCATTTCAGCTTGAGTAAAAATAAAAAAAAAACAAATTGCGGTCACAAATATTACAAAACAACGCATGTGGTAAAAAAACCTTGATTTGGGAACTTAACGTTTCGTATTCTTCTACATACATCATCAGGAAGTATAAAACGGTTAGCTGCATTACAATAAATTTAAACGAGAAGACTAGTACCCAATATTGAAAACCAATACCTAATAAGGAAAGAAATGACAATGGATATAAATGAAAATAAACAGACTTGAAATCTGCTGAAAACTGCATGCATGCACGGATGAGGAGGCAGAAGAAGATGGCGAAGGGGCGGATGCAAGCTCGCCGTTGTCATGTCCTGTTGAGGGATGCAAACGCACCTATCAGAAGTACCAAAACCTGGAGCGCCATTTGCTCATCGGGAAGTGCAGGCTCGTTTCAGAGAAGTATATCCTTTTAGATACCGCTAAATTGGCATACGCTGAGAGAGGTCACGAGGGCTCCACTATTCAGCTAACATTAGCTGCCCCGATCACCACTGAAGTCTCTTCAGAATGTCCCTTGGTGCAAGGCTGGGCTCTAAAAGGCACGAAAAAGGCCACCCGTTTTAACGAGAATCAGCGTCAGTATCTCGATAACAAGTTCCGGATTGGACAAGAGAGTGGCCATAAAGCCGACCTTTAGAAGGTGTCACGGGACATGCGCTATGCTAGGAGGAACAACGATGAGCGGCGCCTCGACGTGGAAGAGTTCTTGACTGCACAGCAGATTCAGAGCTACTTTTCACGTACTGCTGCAAAATTGAAGCATGCAGTTACCGCTCAGCCAGGGCATGACTCCATTGACGATAACGATAGCCAGGCGGCCCGAGAACAGGAAGCTTTTTCTTCCGCCCGCTTAGCTTTCCTTCACCAATGCGAGCTGTTGCATCCCATTGTCTTTGACACGCTGATCATATGTTCTTTGTACAGCAGCATCAAGCTGACCAAGCTCAGTGTTGCACAACTGAGGCTTTTCTGTAGCTACTTCAACATGGACATAGAGGAACAACAATCAAGGCGAAAAGCGCCTTACATTACTTTTATCTCGGAACTTGTCGGGTCCTGTTTTTAAGAGTGCTTGCGATGTTATCAGAATGTAAAATATCCTCTGATAATATTACCTGTCCCATTTGTTATATTTTGTTTTCATGCAAACCCATACTGATGTTGTTAATATCGGAATTATTCCATCTCTTGTACCGTTCATTCCGTTCCTGAAAAATTTATTTCAAGTGCGTTATGTTGAAGTTATAAATAATCGTATATTTAGGGCCGGGTAGAAAGGGAAAAACAACAACAACAACAACAACAAAAATCCGCGCCCACAATCAAAGTATCTGTCAGCGGTCTCATGTAACAGAGACTGTAACGCATATTTTTGCCGTTGACAGTGAATTGAATTCTGTAACCTTCGAGAATGCTGATCCGGCAGCAGATTTTTCAAGCCTGATGCAAGGTATGGAAGATGCTGTTCTCATTTTAAGTGTTAGAAAGCAATGTTGGAATGAGAAATGTTCCGATTTGATTTAATTAAGCGTGCTTTGACCTTGATGAACATATCGTGACCAGTTTACACGTTACGACTCGTGCTCTATAAAACCGGTAAACTCTCAAATTTTTCCTTAAAAGTTATAGCAATCAAGCAGAATAGTCTTGGAAACATTACTTTGTGAGCGACAGCAAATATTGTTAAAGCGCTGAGTTTCGAAAATATATTATCGTTATGTTTGTGTCACCTTTCGACATCGGTATGCCATTCTCGAAGAGCTCAAATTTCACGAAAGTACTGCGTGTATTTTTCGACCTCAAAAATTTTATTTTAAGTAGCCCATGGTTTTGAAAATGGATTTTGCAAGAAGAAATAGTGTTCTTTCACGTGGAATAAGTCTCGATACACAAGGCGAGGTACCAGTCAATGATTTTATGCCCTTAATTTTGTGAATTTTGCGGAGCGAAAAATCGCTCGAAGTACTGTAAATACTGGAAAATTTGTCAAAAATTCAGTTTTAATTTAAAGTGAGAAAATAACCACTCAGAATGTGTATTATCGTCTGCTTTATTTGATTAGTTACTTGCTGTTTCGTGAAAAATGTGTTTTGATTATCAAAGGAGGTCTCAGCGGTGTTCGGTATCAGACGCCAAAAACCTGGTCTGAGAGCTGCGAAACCAAGTTTATCTCCGTACGTCCAAAATATTTATCGGATCGAGGTAAAAAATATATTTTTAGAGGTAGTTCACTAAGGGCTTTCGTGAGAATTTTTTTCAGAGTTTTCGTTTTTTCGCTATTGCACGGCCCCAGTTGAAAATTACTGACATTGACTCTTAATAAACTTTGTGTCTGAAGAGTCTTAAGTTTTCCTTTTACCTGCTTTCTTTTCCTTTTACAGATTTCTATGAACTTTTCAATTTTTTTTCGTAAATTTTGCGTGACACCGGTTGTTTCCCAGTTTTCCTTGAAATTTTTGCGCGGGAAATTGGCGCGCGGCTGCCAAAAAATGTACCAATTTGCGCATGCCCGACGTTTGACCGCTGTGTTGCCGTCGTCATCGTCGTCGTCGTCGTCGTGCGTACGCGCCCACGAGCAATACCGCTAGCCATGTTAACCACGAGAAAATCAACTCATGGGTTTCCTTTTCTTTCCTATATGAGTATGGAGCTCCGCTAATATAATACATATTCCCTAGTACGGCTCGAGCTAGCTAGGTTAGTAAGTAGTTTATTATATGGATATTGCGCCATGCTTCTTTATTTTCTATTAGAACGCCCTTCCGGTGACATGAATTCAAAGGGCTTCCGCCGTAACGTGGTTTTCATGACGCGAGAAACTCAGAAAGAACAAGCTACCACGAGTTTGAAAACAACGTAAATCGTGTTGAGTATAAACTATAAAGACTTCAAGACGATTTTATAGACCAACAGAAAAGTGCAAACACGCAGAATTCTCCCCTTTCAAAAAGAGCATCTTAGCGGCTTGCGGCTTGTTCAGTTCCTTTGCCGTGCTAGAGAACCAGCAACTTGCGCTTCGCAGCTAGTACGCTTCTCGAATTTTCAAACTCGTTGTCCGTGAGTATGTTGAATGGAATTTGGAAATTGTTGCTTGCTCGTACTCTTCTCCATTTTTCCTGCGTGTGGTCAAGGTGGTCAAGCTCCGACGCAGGTAGGCTTTCAATTCTTTCATTTGTCATACGTTAGCTTCCACGTAGAAGAGAAGAGTGTTCATATCAGTAGTCGTCTTCTTATTTGTATTTGCACTTTTCTGTTTGTTCACATGAAAATTGTCTATGGCCTCCTGACTTTCGCTGATGCCTGTTTCAGTGTCTACATCAGACATTTCCAGATCTTGAGGATAATAAAATTCGCTTGGTAAATATTCGTCTTCTTCGTCCATGTTGTAAGCTCCAGCTCTGCAAAATATCAGTCATTTAGGTAGTTTCTTCGCGAAGAATGACAGTATTTACACGTTTCCTTTTCGTAGTTTTAGTTGCCAATTTTGAATTTGCCGGCTTTCGAAAACAAAAATACACAGCTTATGCCCGTTTCCATGGAAACGGTCGGTATGGCGAAATCCTGACGGAGAAAGAACCAATCAGAAGGCTGGGATTTACCTCAAGACTACCTTGCCATATAATAAAACAGTTTAATACCCCTAAACCTGAAAATATTACACAAACACTATCTCTTTTTTTCGGTCCCGTTCATAGTTTGTCATAAACAAGGAAAACAAAATGCATGTTTGCTTCGAAAGGATGACAAGCAGAACACTTCTGTGTTACATAGAGACTGTAGCTTACCGTCATCTGATCTATCACATAGGTTAACCTCTCTTTTAACCGCGTTTTATAAGGATGGAAAAGTTTTAGAAAGAAAAATAATGTGCCATATCGGTGTTTGATTTGGTTCCATTGCCGAACTCAATCGAACTCGCATAGTCAATCGAACTCAATCCATGGATTGAGTTCGATTGACTATGCCTGGTCTGAATCAACTTGATTTCTTCTTGGCAGCTCATACTGTCTCAGCCCTCTCACATTGATGGAAATCCCATGGCATTGTTCCAGAAAGCGAACAATGGTCTCGTAACGAAATACCCTTTCAACCTGTTCAAAGTAATGATCTATGGCGAATCTCTCGTCTGCGGAACTGAACAACATACTTCCATCTTTAGCGTCGACGGCAGAATTTCTCAGTGCTTCGAAATTCGCTTCCACATTTAAGCTTATAGCAGAACATCGTACTATTCTAAGCTCTTTTCTCGCTTTCGTCAATAATTTTGGAATAGCAAACCTCAGACGCTGACTGACTGCTGGCGCAAACAGCACGTGAAAAAAATATATTTTCCGATGTCAAAAATGTATTTCTGGATTTGACGACGATCTTTGGATTTTAGAACTAATTTCGGATTTGTGGAAAGTTATTTTTGGATCCAAACTTTTATTAAGATTTTCAACAAAGATTTTCAAAAGAAATTGCTTTTTTAAATATTTTTTTCGTATTTGAAAAATATTTTGGAATTGTCCCTTATCGGCTTCCGTACACTTTAATCAATCAATCAATCAATCAATCAATCACCCTAGTCTTTTCAGTTAGACGCTTTCCGTGTGTGTTTAGTAGCTAACAAAGTGCCGGAAAAGAGGTGGTTAGGCCACGTCTTCAGAATTAATCTAGTTTGCTAAAGAATGTCATTGGGGGAAGAACACTCGTAAAACGACAACGAGGGGGAAAAGAACGAAAAAAATTTTTAAGAGCAAAAACTCAAATAAGCACACAGTAACATGTTTTCGCCATTCCGCAAAAACAGCTTTAGCCAAAAGTCTAAGATGGATGGTCTGTGACCCATGAAAAACGGATCTGGCCGCGGGAAGACAACTCACCCACAAGCAGCCGCGTTATTAGGAGTAACAGAAGAAAAAACAAAAGAATTTCGTGACCAAGCCAGCAAGAAACATAATCACGACATCTATTTTACCTTAATTATGCTCAGAGAGTTTTTAACCGCGACGCTCTTGGGACGGCCGTTGTTTTGGTAGTAAACAGCAGCTGTCTAAGAAGTATTTATGGATGGGAATAAATATTATCAATCTCCGCTTTACCCGTTTTTCGAAAGGATGCATTGTGTTCTCTATCCGTTATATCCCAGACATGACGATGTCAGTTTTATCCCATTCCACATAATATTTTACTGGAACTGTTTCAACATTCATTGTTCTGTAATTTTTTAAACTACCTATACAGCCAGTGATAGAGTGAAAGCATTTACACATCGACGCTATTAAACTGAAGTAGGTGTATGATAATGCTCCACAGCTGAAGAAGATCCTATCGGGAATTTTGAACAAGTTACTGAATTTCAGGTTCATCTTGATGTTATTCACGGTTTGGAGATAAGGCGCATTGAGGACAATGCGTTTATGGAACCTTTCGTTATTTTAAGACAATCTTAGTTTACGACTATCAACAATATTAGTGAAAGTTATATTATAAGTGATATAAATTAAATATTTGACTTAAGAGTCGCCCTCTGTAATTATCAACTATAGTCATTTGGACGAGAAAAAAATCAAATTCCTCAAACGTTCTCAGATGAATGGTCTAGATAAGCGATTCACAAAAATATTTCAGTTCAATTCGATCGGTATTTTAATGCTGGGGCGACCATCTTGGTTTTGCCCATCTGAGAGCGCTTTCTGCGGCCATTTTAGGGCACATTTTAAACAATTTGTCATACAAAGAATACGTTATAAAAATCTTTATTCGGGAAAAAATACTTTATTCGAGACAAGCAAATGTTTCTTGTTACGTTGAGAGGCTGTTTTGGCAATTTGAACAACATCTGATTTTTTTACAGAATTTTAAATTCTTCCCTTTCGAACTACTCATGAAGCGCCATAAAATAGGCGAAATTTAAAGGAAAATATCGCCAAAAGTACATCACTTTAGATCCCAAAACTACCCTCCACTTAAAGATCAATGTCTCACCTGTAAAAATATGCAGTAACATTTTGGGGCAGTTGAAACTGTAAAATGTTAGAAGAAGAAGTTTAAGCTGTGCTTTTGTAAACAAAGACCGCCGTGGTAATTAGCATAATGACGTGAAAATAACGACGCACAAAGAAAATAATGATATATTCCACTTACCTCGCGACATGTCGACAACTGGGTGTTCCACGATACCTCATGTTATATTATCAGTAGGTTTTAGCCGCGTTTTCAATGATTAATGTAGGAAATCACTCTGAGACATCGCAGCGGTAAAGCAGATTTCAACTCTCCGAAGCCTGCGTCATAACGTCTATCAATATTATTTGTCTTTCGTCTCACAAGCCGCCGTTTACAAGAAGTTTAACAATTTGCTGAGATCCTAACTGACCCAAAAGTCTGTTAGCAGCCTTTAAAATCTTCCTTTCAGTCAAGGATTCTCATCAAGAACTCGTTTAAGCTCAGTTCTGTTTCAATCTGTTGAGCACTCGCCATTATTCCACAGATTGCGTTACACAAAACAAGTGCACATTCCAATGGGTAGGGGTAGGGTGGGTAGGAAGTGAAAATGTAATAACCCGCTTCAGAGCCATTTTACGCATTTCAGTGGCTAAACAAGTAACTGGCTTTCCCGGAATGATTTGAATTTGAACTTATGCTTGGAAATTTGAGTCATTTTGTAGGTTATGTTTTGTGGGGTGAGGGGGGAGGGGGTGGGGCGTGCATTGTATTAAAACAGGAGCCATAATCGGGGACGGAGACTGTAAGTCTCGGGATTCGCGCGCAACTATGATATGGGACAATTTTTCTATTTTTAGAACAAATTGCGCGATCCTGACGTCATATATCCGCGCGGATTCAAGCACATGTCGGGGGCTCTCGCGTGGATGTTGTCACGTTGCCTGATCAAATGGTGAGAGTTGAGAGATTCTCTTGCGTATTTTTCCCAGCGATGGCAGGGAATAAGGCAGGGAATACGAACCAGGGCGCTTATATGTAGTTTTATGCTCTAAGCTAACGGAAAAGGTGGGTTTTTCAGGGTCGAAAACAAGACTTCAATCTCGCGCTGGGTATGAATAATAAGATCTGCTCACGCTAGTTGTAAACTTACGCGTATGTTTTTGCGTTTGTTCTGACTTAAGAATATAGCAAGAAGGCTCACTACTCTGGTATCGAGTTAATTTGTGAGTTTCTCAGACACTGGTTCGTCATAACAAAAACCTGTTTTGATGGTTTCTTATTGTTTCTGCTTGTTTGGTGAGTTTGCAAAAGTTTTTGAAAGGAAAGTCTGACGCGTACAATAAGCTCATTTGCATAGTGCAGCAGTCCGAGTCGGTGTTTTCAATTGTCAACAAATCTTGACAAAGATTTCTTTCGTTATCTTTTGTGCTGAGATGCTGTAACAAATTTCACGAACGCAAGAAAGGCTGCTAACATCGTGTGTTTCTTCAACATAAGCATAGTGAAGTTTTACACTGCGAAAATGAAAATAGACGAGGAGTTTTGATAACTCGATCAACCAAATCGAAATCGTTATTCCAAGTTGATTAAAGAAAGCGTCATCGTAACTTTACTGTTTATTTCTGCTTTATTCACATATTTTCAGCTTAGCTTTTAATATGTTCTCAAACATTTATCAATCTTGAACATATTTAAAAACTGTAGAGTTATTGTTTGAGTTCGATGTACGCTTTCACACGAAAGTGCAGCGGAAGTACAATTTGTCATGTTTACTGACTGTACAAACCACGCATCGCCGGGCGCTCTCATTCATCGACAACAGAGAATTTACTGGATTTTTTACACGAATAAAACTGAGCAGTATCTACGGACGTAAAGTTATTGGGCCTTGATGAAACATCAAGCATTGCTTACAATTCAAGCGAAACTCAAACTAGCAATTATTTTGTTTTACTTTTCGGTCGCGATAGACTGACAAATTCCTCGCAAGCATGTGGCAAGAGGAACTAGGAAACTATGAAGTCCTGAAGCTCTGCTATATCTAAATATATCCAGCTAGTTTTTTGCTGTATAATGGAAAAGCGGTTAATCTTCAACATATGTGAAATTTAAAGTGGAGTAATATACAGCTCATGTAAAAGAAGCATCCGTCGGAACACAACTTGGTCAGCGATATATATAAGCTTACAGTGGAACATACCTAAATTCGACACTGTCTTACTTCACTCAAACTGGAGCAGCTTACGACGAAAATACTTAAGCAAAATTCCAACAGACGTAAACGCGTTGAGTTGTAGGCCAAAAACATGAAAAATTTCGGGAATTTCAGACGCCATTTCCCCCGCGCGACATCCGCAAAAATCCTCGCAGCATGTACGCGCGTGTGCCGCAGGCGATGGCGCAATTTGTTCTAAAAATAGAATTATTGTCCCATATCATGGGGACAACCCCAAAACTAGAAATGGCGCGCGCTTACGGTCTCCGTCCCCGATTATGGCTCCTGATTAAAAAGAGAAAAAACCGATAGACAGTATCAAGCTCTTGATCAGGTGTACCAGTTCATCAATGAGGCCTTGTTAGGTAGGGGTTTTCAGGATACTGGATATTTGGGTAAAAAAAATTGACAGGAAACGCGAAATTTAGGGGAAAAAATTAATGGGGGAGTGCATGTTTAGATCAGATAAAACGGGACACTTGTGTCTTTCGCTGCTTGAAATGCCATCAAAGTTTGCGAAAGGCGGCAACATACTGACAAAGAGTGCGCAGGAAGTAATGCTAAGCGGCGTTTTATTGAAACTCCTTATATTTTCTTAGACGTTTCACTTTTGCATCAGAAAAGGAAATGCTCAGAAAATTACTGACGGGCAGTTAAGGACGGTGCTTTCTTTTTTGTGGCACGCGGTTTGTGCATCATATAAGGCATGATTTAAACGCCAGGCGCGAGCTTGGTTTCAAATAATCAACTACGCTACCAAGCGCGCTGAAGCAAATATCGCAGTAAAATTACGGACCTGTACTAGAACCAGGAACACCAGAAAAGTAGCATATCGCTAAGCACTGACCGTTAAGGGATTCCAGCTGAAAAACTAGCTGTTATCGATCGCACCCGTAAACGAAATCATATCCAACTGCAGATGGCATATGCCTGCACCAAACAGGTGTGAGAGACGTCAATGTTTGACTTCCTAGGGAGGTAACAGGAGAAAATGTAACGGGCGACTAACAAAGTTTTCGAATGGATGAAACAACTTATTTAACTTTTGAAAACGTGTGATTACCGCTGCATTATATGGTATGAAATGGAAGTGGCAAGCCTATTTTACACGTGAATAGTTTTTGGCTGTGAGGAAAAACTACTATGTAGACTGCATTTTGGCTAAGCCAGAGGAGAGCTGTCCAGGGATGCTAAAAGCGCTGTTGCGACGATTTTGTTGTTAAAACATACCAAAAGTTGTTTTTATGTAACCATTTACCGTGTAGTTTAAGATGTTCATAAAGGCGAACTCAAGGAAAATCTGTGCAGAAATATCCTTTTTTTTTTCTGAAAAATGCTAACGTCAGCAGTTTTCTTCCAAATTCAAGGCTAATTATCTCGGAAAAATTAATGGCTACCCCCAGTTTTCTTTGTGGATCCAATAACCCTAGCTAAGATCTACTTTTTCCACGTTTTCCTCATCTGGCGGAAACACGTTTATATTTAGTAGACACCGTTCTTTATGAACCTGAGACACCCCTCAGCCACTAACGTAGTCCAGTTCTGTGATGGAGCACAGCTGCATGTCTGCACAAGACTAGTCTTCAACTCTATGTAGGGCGCTTTACGCGATCTTGGGATGTTGCAAACATCTAGATCAAAATACTCGCATATCAAGCGAAACATGTTGACGCTTAGCTTTTTAAAACCATTATAGATGGATTAGATGCGTTTAAGGCACACAAGCTGAATGAGGCATAAGTAGTTGGATGAGTTAACTGACACTTGTAAAGAATATCTGCAGCTTGATTCTCAGCGGGCTGTTGTGTCTCCTTCGAGGACCTCCTCCTGCCTGTCTCTGAGCTTCGCAGCCATTCTGGAGAAGAAGGATTGAACGTGGCAAGAAGTCAGGAACTCAACTAAGGCGAACCGCTTTAACTCTGTCCTTATCTTTTGCGTACCTCATCTTTTGTGATAGAGAAACTTCTTCGACTTCATGGCCGTCTCCTGACCTAAGAAAACTTTTCTTGAAAGTAGTTTTTTTGTTTTTCATTGAAACGAGTGGCCTTTTTCGTCACTTTCAGGGCCCAGCCTTTAGGTTTAATTTCTTTAGCAGGGACTGGAAGTGCAGAACTTGCTAGGACCGTGTGAATACCACAATTGTCGCTATATCATATTTTGGCCTTGTCAAATAGGTTTTCTCTTTAAGGAACAAGTCAACATGAACCGTACTGTAAATGGCTCTTCAGTAATTATCTTAGCATTTCCTTGTCTGATGCAAAAGTGGAACGGCTTAGAAAATATAAGGAGTTTCAATAAAACGCCGCTTACCATTACTTCTTGCGCGCTGCTTGTCACTCATTACTTACTGTGTTGCCTTTCTCAGCATTTGATGGCATTTCGGGCAGCGAAAGACACAAGTATAATGCTGAACAAAAAAACAAGTAAGAGGCTTTTTATTGGAATTCTATCCCCAGTTTATTTGTTGTCTTATAAATTTTTGGCCTAGATATCTTGTATCCTGTTAATTGCAGCTTAACGATTTCCTACTCAATTAATGTCCCCTTTTATCTGATCTAAACATGCACTCCCCTATTAATTTTTCCCCTAAATTTCGCGTTTCCTGTCATTTTTTTACCCAAATATCCAGAATCCTGAAAACCCTAATTAGGCCTCATTGACGAACTGGTACACCTGATTAAGAGCCTGATACTGTCTATCCGTTTTTTTGTTTTGTTTTGTTTTGTTTTTTTTGCTCTTTTAATACAATGCATACCTCTCCCTACCCCTTACTTGTTTAACCACGGAAATGCCTAAAATGGCTCTGAAGCGGGTTATTACATTTTCACTTCCTACCCACCCTACCCCTACCCATTGGAATGTGCACTTGTTTTGTGTAACGCAATCTGTGGAATAATGGCGAGTGCTCAACAGATTGAAACAGAACTGAGCTTAAACGAGTTCTTGATGAGAATCCTTGACTGAAAGGAAGATTTTAAAGGCTGCTAACAGACTTTTGGGTCAGTTAGGATCTCAGCAAATTGTTAAACTTCTTGTAAACGGCGGCTTGTGAGACGAAAGACAAATAATATTGATAGACGTTATGACGCAGGCTTCGGAGAGTTGAAATCTGCTTTACCGCTGCGATGTCTCAGAGTGATTTCCTACATTAATCATTGAAAACGCGGCTAAAACCTACTGATAATATAACATGAGGTATCGTGGAACACCCAGTTGTCGACATGTCGCGAGGTAAGTGGAATATATCATTATTTTCTTTGTGCGTCGTTATTTTCACGTCATTATGCTAATTACCACGGCGGTCTTTGTTTACAAAAGCACAGCTTAAACTTCTTCTTCTAACATTTTACAGTTTCAACTGCCCCAAAATGTTACTGCATATTTTTACAGGTGAGACATTGATCTTTAAGTAGAGGGTAGTTTTGGGATCTAAAGTGATGTACTTTTGGCGATATTTTCCTTTAAATTTCGCCTATTTTATGGCGCTTCATGAGTAGTTGAAAGGGAAGAAATTTAAAATTCTGTAAAAAAAAATCAGATGTTGTTCAAATTGCCAAAACAGCCTCTCAACGTAACAAGAAACATTTGCTTGTCTCGAATAAAGTATTTTTACCCGAATAAAATATTTTTATAACGTTTTCTTTGTACGGCAAATTGTTAAAAATGTGCCCTAAAATGGCCGCTGAAAGCGCTCTCAGATGGGCAAAACCAAGATGGTCGCCCCAGCGCTAAAAAACCGATCGAATTGAACTGAAAGTTATATTTTTGTGAATCGCTTATCTAGACCATCCATTTGAGAGAGTTTGAGGAATTTGTTTTTTTTCTCGTCCAAATGTCGATAGTTGATAATTACAGAGGGCGGCTCTTAAATATAACCGATCTGTAGGTTTTTGTTCTCTAAATTTTTGGTGGCAAGTGTCCACCTTCATCACAGTGAAAAATCCATGTTCTTTATAATTAGCAAATGGATATAAGCGCGAGGAAAAAGTTTTCTTCCATTCACCGCGTTTGCGTCCATTGTTGAGTGGCATGACTCTAAAAAGAGTCTCTTGGTGTAGCTAAAAGTATTTCCACGCGTTTATACTCTTTTGTTTCGAGTGTAAACTTTGCACACGTGTTCCAGGATGTAAAACGCGAGCTACGTTATAACGAACATCTATTTTTCACTTTGATCAGGGTGGGCAGATGCTACCGAAAATTCAGTGAACAAAAACCTACAGATCGAATATATTTAAGTCAAATAATCAAAGGATATTTTATCAGTGAAGTAAAGTCTACGAATTCTATGAAGTAAAATTTTGCAACTTTTGTCGTTCCTTGACGTAGAATAGGCCTTAAGAGTCCCTGTCCATAAAAATGGAAAATAACTCGCCAAGGGACGCAAATTTGATTTCGCTCATATTCTTGTGGTAGATAGGCTAGGGCATGACAAAAACTACTGGAGAGGTTTTTTGGCAAAATATCCTTTTATTTCAAAGAAATATGCAAATTTCCAACTTCTGTTAAAATCGTCATTTGACGCACCATTTTATTAAGCAAGTTTGCGAGCCTCGCATGCAAAACCACATCATTCTTCCGTCTTTAAAACACTCAAATATTTTTGTGCAATGTTTAAATGTGTACTGGGTTAGTTTTAGGAAATGTTGCGTTGTCTTTTTGGGTGCAAAATAATTAAATTTCGAAGACATGTATTTCATTCACTTAAAAGTACTTCGGGAATATAATTGATTTTCACCATGTGCGAAACCTTCAAATGGATTAAGCTTCTGGTGGTTGAATCGCAGAAGGATGATCTACAGATTCCTATAAAAATTTCTTTGGGCAAATGATTGTGAGCGACGCGAGAGCTTTTCAAAGTACGTCAAAAATGCAAATATTTGACCAGCCGTCCTCAAATTTCAATTTACGGGTTAGACGTATATTTAAGCATGCGCCACATGACTTG